>NC_037684.1:22616715-22668489 GCF_003255815.1 Theropithecus gelada | reverse complement strand
CCTTTTTTTTTTTTTTTTTTTTTTTTTTTGAGACGGAGTCTCGCTGTGCTCCCAGGCTGGAGTGCAGTGGCGTGATCTCGGCTCACTGCAAGCTCCGCCTCCCGGGTTCACGCCATTCTCCCGCCTCAGCCTCCCAAGTAGCTGAGACTACAGGCGCCCGCCACCACGCCCGGCTAGTTTTTTGTATTTTTAGTAGAGATGGGGTTTCACCATGTTAGCCAGGATAGTCTCGATCTCCTGACCTCATGATCCACCCGCCTCGGCCTCCCAAAGTGCTGGGATTACAGGCTTGAGCCACCGCGCCCGGCCTAAATGTCTTCTTTTGAGAAGTGTCTGTTCATATCCTTTGCCCACTTTTTGATGGGGTTATTTGTTTTTTTCTTGTAAATTTGTTTGAGTTCTTTGTAGGTTCTGGATATTAGCCCTTTATCAGATGACTAGATTGCAAAAATTTTCTCCCATTCTGTAGGTTGCCTGTTCACTCCTCAAGTACATTTTCTAATTTCCTTTGAGGAGATTGTGTGCTGAAACTGTTAATTTAAAATACTGAAAACTCATGCAAAAAACCTACTTTTGAGTTATTTTAACACATTATAATTTGTGCTTATATTATTTGTTATGAGCTTAATGCAAATAAGTCCTTTACACTGGAAAACAAACGTAGAAACCCTTTACCAATAACTTACCAATCCATAATTTCCAAGCTGGTAACAAAACAAATCAGTTCTCTCATCTTAGCATCACAGAAACTTCATTATGTACACATAGGTTTTTGCTTAGCCAGCCAAGGAAACAAGTACTATAGCTGCCTCAAATAACTAAATTATTCCGCAGCATACTAATTCACCACATGAAAAGCTAATTCCAGAAAAAAACAAGAAAAGTTGACATTTGGTAACTAGGTAAATGTCACATGAAACTTACTGTTTTCTTGAAAGAATCCCCAAGAATTATTCTTTTTTAAAAAATTCTGATTTTCAAAGAAAAATTAAGACATGTTTTCTAAGGTTCATTTCTTTGTCTCAATAATAGCATTGTAATGAAAAACCTAGAAACCCACCTCAGTGTGTCTTTGATGTAATGCATTATATTCCTTCTTCAGTTCTGCTTCTCTTTCTTCAAGTCTGCTAACTGAAATTAAATACATACACTTGATCAAAACAAAATAAGAAATTTACTTGAAATAGTACATGTTTAAACTTAGAACGGGCTATCCATAATCCTTAGCAAGTTTCAGACTCAGTGTTCCATATGCAAGTCTTCACAAAGTCGTGACCTCATTTCATCATCCTTAATAATTAAAACTTTCAGATGAGGGGAATACATTAGATTGGTTCTCTAATATTCCTATATTTATCAGGTCATCCCCCTAAACAGTTTTTTTTTTAACATGATACAGAATTAACTCTTTCAAAAACACAAATCATCTCATCAAAGTTTTAAACTGGGATTAGGGCCCAAATCATTTATTTCCTACACTACTCAAGCTCTTTTTTTTAGCACTGGCAGTTTGTGAAAGTTGATTGTTTATAAGTACTTTTTTGGCTTCAGGTCTTCTCAATTTCAGGGACTCATCTTCTTTTATTTAGCTCCCTCTACTGATGGGTTTTGTGAGTGGCACTGACTTGAGGTAGTGCTCACAGAGTACAACTTTAGGATATTTAAAAAAAAAAAAAAAAGTTTTATTAATAGATCCTGAGGTACAGAATGTCAGGACAGGATTCCACAGGAAAGAATAACTGATAGCAAAGAGGAATGATTCAGGGAGGAGGTGGTATCCACACAGAACCACAAAGGATGAAATTACAGTACTCAAGACAGAAGGTAATGAGAGCATTCCTGACACTGTTACTACAGAGAAGAGAACACAAAACCATGCCAGTGGTGAGGCAGAGGGTGGTGGTGAGGCAGAGGGGAGACTGGCCAGACTGGAGGAGCCCATACTTGGCTAAGGAGCAGTGCGAGACAGTCTGGGGAGAAATAAAGCTAGTGCTAGAGGAGTTTGTCAAGGTACTCATGTATGTCTGTTGGAAAGCCTTAGCATAGATGAAAATGTTCCCTGGGTTTAAGGGTCAGCTGGCTGCAAACAGGCAAGGCTGTGTGTAATCTACAACTGGTGACTGTGGAGGACAGCTGTAGAAGGAACTAGTATGAACTAATACTCTGACAGCAGATATATGAATGTTCTATATGCCTCTTAATATTAACACACCAGACACCAAACAAAACATAGCTTCTGCTGCCCAGAAAATTCATTTTGGGTTTGTGTACCTTTACTTACCATAATTTGTTTAAATATCTTGAAAATATGTGATTAGGAAAACTGTAGCTCTCTTTGTTTTGATTTGTTTCTAATTCAAGCCTATGTGTCGTTGGCTTATTACATTTGCACCACAGAGTAAACACACACTACAGTACCCACGGAGCACATTTTATCATGCCACGCAAATGTTGAGTACATCTGCTGCTCATCTTATCCTTTGGCTGAAAGCGATAATAAGCAAATTTATTATGCAGATGTGTTGTGATAAAATAATAGATGACAAAACCATAAATTAATTTTTAAAATAAATTTAATTCTACGATTTTTATTTAACAACAGGAAATCCAAGCAAATTATGGATATTTAATAATTTCAAAATAAACACTTTCTATTACTTCTTGTCATTTAAGCTGATTAAAAGCTTAAATGAATTCTGAGACTACTGGACAAACCACACCTATTTTCAACTGTTCATCTTTTTGAATCATTCTTTTATTGATAATGTGCAACAAAAACAAAAATTGGATGCTGAGGCTAAAATAAAATCCAACTATCATTCATAACCCTCAATTTCAAATTTGTGCTCAATAGTAGAGACTTATTATTCTTGTCAGCTAATGATATAAATTCATAAATAAATTTATATCACCAACACCACCACTATTAACAGCAGCCAACAATATCAAGTGCTTATTATGTACCATACAGTCCTAAGAACTGCATATAAACTAACTTATTTGAGCCTAACATTAACCTTATGATAAAAGTATTATTATTACATCCATGGTAGAGATGAGGAAACCGAAGCAAATAGGAGCTAAGTAACTTGCCCAAAGTCACACAGATAGGAAATGGCAAAGCAAGGATTCCTATCAGAATCTGGCTCCAGAATCTGTGTTCTCAATTCCCATGCTATACTGCTTCTCAGCAAATACGCCTTTTAATCTGTTTTGTATATTGGAGTTTACTTTAAGATTTCACTTTGGGCAGAGGGGAGTATGCTTCAAACAAAAACTTCCTCTGTTCTTACGGAAACAACCCATTCACAGATACTTTGACACAAAGGCATCAAACTGCCAAGCAAAACGTGTACCCAAGTCAGGGAGATGCACATTAAAACCAACATGCAACACCACCATGCTTCTGAATGGCTACAATGAAAAACTCAATACACCAAGTGCTAGTACGGATGTGGAACTCCTGGAACTTTCATAAACTGTGGTATATGGTTTCATACGCCGGAACTTGGTATGCCCAATTTGAAAACTGTTTGACAAGATTTAATTAAGTTGAATGTTTGCCAACCCTATGATAAAACAATGTCATTGCTAGAAAGCCTATGTATTTGTTCACTGAAAGGCATTTAAAACAATGTTCAAAGAAGCACAGTCTGAAAACAACCCAACTGTCCATCAAGAGTAGAATGGATAAATATTCATGTACTGGAATACTGTATAATGTGAATAAACAAATTATTGCCACATACAACATCATAGACCAATAGCACAAATATGATGTTGAAGGAAAGAAGCAGAAACAAACGAATACAAAATTCAAAGACATAACACAAAACTAATCTGAAATGTTAGAAGTCAGGATAGTAGTTACCTCTGGGGAGGAGTTAGTGATCTGATGTATTTATGTCTGTACAGCCCCAGCCCACCTCAGTTCAAACACAATGGGCATCCATTCACACAGGCACTTTCCTCTGCTTGAATACTCATTCTTTCTTATGTTATCCAACAACGGCTATGAATTCAAGTAGAATGGGATTTAAACAAACTATTTGGAACCATAACAAACAACCTTTGTTGCTCTGACTTTAGCATTCTCAGAGAGAGAACAAAAATGTTACCGAACAGACTGGATAAAGAAAATGTGGTGGCTCACGCCTGTAATCCCAGCACTTTGGGAGGCCGAGGTGGGCGGATCACAAGGTCAGAAGTTCGAGAACAGCCTGGTCAACATGGTGAAACCCCATCTCTACTAAAAATACAAAACTTAGCTGGGCGTCGGGGGGGATGCACCTGTAATCCCAACCACTCAGGATGCTGAGGTAGGAGAACTGCTTGAACCTGGGAGGCGGAGATTGCAGTGAGCTGAGATTGCACCGCTGCACTCCAGCCTGGGTAACAGAGCCAGACTCCATCTTGAAAAGAAAGAAAAAAAAAGAGAAGAACGAGGCTGGGTACAGTGGCTCATGGCCTGTAATCCCAGCACTTTGGGAGGCCGAGGCAGGCAGACCTCCTAGCACTTTGGGAGGCCGAGGTGGGCATATCACTTGAGGCCAGGAGTTTGAGGCTAGTCTGGCAAATGTGGCAAAACCCCATCTCTACCAAAAATACAAAAATTAGCCAGGCGTGATGGCATGCACCTGTAATCCCAGCTACTCAGGAGGCTGAGGCATGAGAATCGCTTGAGCCCAGGAGGCAGGGGTTGTAGTGAGCCATGATTGCATCATCATAGCACTCCAGCATGGGCGACAGAGGGGAAACACTGTCTCAAAGGAAAAAAGAACAAGATAATGTCCTTGAAGCTTTGATACAGTATTTTTTTTTTTTTTTTATAAAAAGACAAAGTCTCTGGCCGGGCGCGGTGGCTCAAGCCTGTAATCCCAGCACTTTGGGAGGCCGAGACGGGTGGATCACGAGGTCAGGAGATCGAAACCATCCTGGCTAACACGGTGAAATCCCGTCTCTACTAAGAAATACAAAAAACTAGCCGGGCGAGGTGGCGGGCGCCTGTAGTCCCAGCTACTCGGGAGGCTGAGGCTGGAGAATGGCGTGAACCCGGGAGGCGGAGCTTGCAGTGAGCTGAGATCCGGCTACTGCACTCCAGCCTGGGCTACAGAGCGAGACTCTGTCTCAAAAAAAAAAAAAAAAAAAAAAAAATTCCTTAAAGTTCTAGTAATCATTTTGTTCTCCTTAAGCATTTTGAATTATTTCTATCATTAATTCCTTCAGGCTCCATTCACAGCTTTCTAACCCATCAGGGTTACTTTTTGCTAAATTTACTTCCATTTGGCATCACAGTCTTACTTTTGCCTCAAAATAACATTTGATAAACTATCAATCCATTCTCTAACCATCTCTTTCAAAAGGTGAAATGGTTGTATTTACTAACCTCATATAAATAATATACATACACATCTGTATTTTTTTATTTAATAGCAACCATTTATCACAGAAAAAGGGCATTAAGCACATGCAAACTACCTGGAGTTACAGATGACTTGTCCCTTCTGTTAATTTTTTTTTAATAGACTTCATGTTTAGAGCAGTTTTAGGGTCACAGCAAAATTGAATGAAAGTACAGAAAATTTCCACATATTTGCAGACCCCCTACACAGGCAACCTCCCCTACCATCAACATCTAGAATCAGAGTGGTATACTTGTTACAATCGATGACCCTACACTGACACATGCTTATCACCCAAAGTATATCAGTTACATTAGGGTACACTCTTGGTGTTGTATACTCTACAGCTTTTGACGAAAATATGACATGTAACCACCATTACAGTATCAAACAAAATAGGTTCACTGCCTTAAAAATCCTCTGTGCTCCACCTGTTCATCCTCCCTACCATCTCCCAAACCTTGACAATCAATTATCTTTTCACTGTCTCCATAGTTTTGCCTTTTCCAGAATGTCGTATAGTTGGAATCATATAGTACCTAGCCTTTTCAGATTGGCTTCTTTCACTTAGTAATATGCATTTGAGGTTCCTCCATATCTTTTTGTTTTTGTTTTTGAGACACAGTCTTGCTCTTTCTCCCAGGCTGGAGTGTAGTGGCATGATCTCAGCTCACTGCAACCTCCACCTGCCAGGTTCAAGCAATTCTTGTGCCTCAGCCTTCCGAGATGTCCAGCTAATTTTTGTATTTTAGTAGACACAGGGTTTTGCCATGTTTGCCAGGCTAGTCTCGAACTCCTGACCTCAGGAGATCCACCCGCCTCCGCCTCTCGAAGTGCTGGAATTACAGGCGTGAGCCACTACACACAACCTACTCCACGTCTTTTCCTGGACGAATAGTTTAATTCTTTTTAGCACTGACTAATATTCCATTGTCTAGATTACCATAGTTTATGCCTGTTATTTTCATAAGAGCTAAAGGTCTTAAAAGTACAGGCCTTAAACATTTACCATCTCTTTCACACACAAAATTTCATGTTTTTAATGCACAAAAAGTGGTATGTTAAGGTATTTTCAACCTACTGTTGCATACTAGAAACTTGTATGCTGGTCGGGCGCAGTGGCTCATGCCTGTAATCCCAGCACTTTGGGAAGCCGAGGAGGGCGTATCTCCTGAGGTCAGGAGTTCAAGACCAGCCTGGCCAAAATGGCGAAACCCCATCTCTACTAAAAATACAGAAAAATTTAGCTGGGCATGGTGGTGCATGCCTGTAATCTCAGCTACTTGGGAGGCTGAGGCAGCAGGATCATTTGAACCTGGGAGGTGGAGGTTGCAGTGAGCCAAGACTGTGCTACTGCACTCCAGCCTGGGCCACAGGATGAGACTCAAAAAAAAAAAAAAAAATGGTGTACTGATGACGTCTATCTTTTCGCTAAGTTTTTGATACAAAATAAATCATAAAGTATACTTAAATTAACCTCTGTCTCAGCTTTTTATATAAATGTATTTTGTCTGTAACCTGTTACATAACAGGCAAAATACTGAATTTTGCAACATCTAAAATAAAAGCAGGCCAGGCATGGTGGCTCACACCTGTAATCCCAGCACTTTGGGAGGCCAAGGTGGGTGGATCACCTGAGGTCAGGAGTTTGAGACCAGCCTGGCCAACATGGGGAAATCCTGTCTCTACTAAAAACAAAAATCAACCGGACATGGTGGCACATGCCTGTAATCCCAGCTACTTGGGAGGCTGAGACATGAGAACTGCTTAAACCTGGGAGGCGGAGGTTGCAGTGAGCCAAGATTGTGCCATTGCACTCCAGCCTGGGTGACAGAGCCAGACTCCATCTCAAAAATAAACAAACAAACAAATAAATAAATAATAATAATAAAATGGAATTTTAAAAAATAAAAGCAGACAAATTATCTCAGGGTAAAAATATCTACATAAATTAGACGTAAATATTATCCTCTAGCATAAGTATTATCCACTTCCATCTTTCTCTCCACTCCAGTAGATGAGTAAATTAGAGCCTGTTCATCTCAGTCTACTTACTCAAGGCCCTTAACTAATTCATTTATCTTTCCCATTAAAATCAAACAGGTTTATCATTCTGCTTAGTTATATTCAGATGTGTCACTGATAGCTAATTATACAAATAAAACAAGATGACTAATATACTACCGACTCCTAGTAGTCAACCACAGCACTGTAAAGACGGTTCAAACATTAAGTTATCTACTTACCCATTTATGAACTAGGAACTAAACAAGTCAAGATGCCAAGAGGAAACCCAAGGAATATCTTCCCAAAGTGGTTGTTCATTATACTCAACTCTTCAAAACTATATTACTACAGACTTTCAGATAGTAAAGTTAGAGTTTTGGTTGTTTCTAGCTCTGGCAGGATATATAGGCAATTGAAACAGGAGTGGAGGGTATCCCATAAAAGAATATTACTCAGTTATGAAAAGGAAGGAAGTACTTGACACATGCTACAACATTAATGAACCTTTATGCTAGGTGAAAGAAGCCAGTCACAAAAGACCATATATTGTATGAGTCTATTATTATGAAATGTCCCAGCTGGGCACAGTGGCTCACGCCTGTAATCTCAGGACTTTGGGAGACCAAGGTGGGCGGATCACGAGGTCAGGAGATTGAGATCATCCTGGCTAACACAGTGAAACCTCATCTCTACTAAAAATACAAAACAAAAAAAAATTAGCTGGGCGTTGTGGCGGGTGCCTGTAGTCCCAGCTACTCAGGAGGCTGAAGCATGAGGAATCCCTTGAATCCGGGAGGGGGAGCTTGCAGTGAGCCAAGGATTGCGCCACTGCACTCCAGTCTGGGTGACAGAGCAAGACTCCGGCTCAAAAAAAAAAAAAAAAAAAGAAAGAAAGAAATGTCCAGAACAGGCAAATCTATAGAGACAAAAATTAGATTAGTGGTTTTCAGGGACTAAGGGGAAGCAGAAAAGCAGGAGTAAGTGTAACAGGTATGAGGGGGTGGTTCTTTTTGGGGTCATAGAAATGTTCTGGAATTAGTGGTGGTGGTTGTACAACCTTGAAAATTGTACTAAAAACTGCTGAATTGTACACTTCAAAATGGTGAATTTTGGCCGGGTGCGGTGGTTCACGCCTGTAATCCCAACACTTTGGGAGGCCGAGGCGGACGGATCACCTGAGATCAGGAGTTCGAGACCAGCCTGGCCAACATGCTGAAACCCCATCTCTACTAAAAACACAAAAAAATTTGCTGGGCATGGTGGCAGGCACCTGTAATCCCAGCTACTCGGGAGGCTGAGGCGGGAGAATTGCTTGAATCTGGGAGGCGGAGGTTGCAGTGAGCCAAGTTCACACCATTGCACTCCAGCCTGGGCAACTAGAACAAAATTCCATCTCAAAATATATATATATAAAAATACATAAAATAAAATGGTGGATTTTATGATATGTGAATTAGATTTCAATTTTCAATTTTATTTTTAAAAAGAGAGAGTGTCTTGCTATTTTTGCCCAGCCTGGTTATGAACTCCTGGGCTCAAGCGATCCTCCTGGCTCCCAAAGTGCTAGAATTACAGGCACGAACCACCACGCCCAGCCTGGATTTCAATTTTTAAAAGGGTCATTTGAAACCTATCCCTTAACGCAAGCATGAGGAAATTACTTAATTTAATAACCTATTTTTTAAAGAAAAAAGTCAAATGGTAAGGGATCAAAAAGAAAATCTCAACATTTATGCTATAAGAGAAGGACATTTAATGAAATGAGTATCTTCCTCAGATAATTCACAGGAGAAAGAATAGGCAGATGGTTGCTAAGCCTTAGGTACAATCATTCCTTCACCTCAACACTTGGGCAAAATAACACACTAATGGCCCCTACTAAGGCTGTTAAGCTGAGGCAAAGACTGGCCAGATGTTAACCAAAACAGTTTTCTTCTTTTGTTTGGACAAATAGCTAGGCTATCCATCCCAGCCCCTGTAGGTAGCCTCTGACTGAGTTATAGCCTATCAAGTAGTAGTAAAAGTGATGTGTGTTACTCCTAGACCTGGTCCAGTAAAAACCCTCCACACACCATGCTCCATGCCCTTTACCCTTCCTCCAACTTAATGCAGGTAAGACAAACTTAGAAGCTATAAAGTGGAAAATGCCCATGTCTCCACAAAAGCCACCCACTTATCTGAAACATCCACTTTTTAAACTTTACATAAGCAAGAAATAACATTTGAGTCATTATATATAATTTTTGTGGCTAGTTCGCTATAGCAACTACAGTTAGCTTAACATATATCAGCTTATAAACATGTACTGAAATCCTCTTAAAAGTTAGCAATCCAAATTCTCAAAGGTATGCTACCCCATTATGCTTTTTTTTTTTTTCCCTCAAGACAGGGTCTCGTTCTGTTTCCCAGGCTGGAGTGCAATGGCACAATCACAGCTCACTGCAGCCTTCACTTCCTGGGCTGAAGCAATCCTCCAGGCTCAAGTGATCCTCCCAAGCAGTTGGCACTATAGGCGTGTGCCACCAGGCCAAGATAATTTTTTTATTTTCTGTAGAGACAAGGTCTCACTATGTTGCCCAGGCTGGTCTTGAAATCCTGGTCTCAAGCACTCCTCCCTCCTCGGCTTTCCAAAGTACTGAGATTATAGGCGTGAGCCATTGCCTCCAGTCCCCATTATGTTTTAAGAATAGTTTACTTTGGCTACTCAGGAGGCTGAGACAGGAGAATTGCTTGAACCCAGGAAGCGGAGGCTGCAGTGAGCCGAGAGCATGCCATTGCACTCCAGGCTGGGTGATGGAGTGAGACTCTGTCTTAAAAAAAAAAAAAAAAAGACCAGGTGCCATGGCTCACGCCTGTAATCCCAGCACTTTGGGAGGCCAAGGCAGGCGGATCATGAGGTCAGGAGATCAAGACCATCCTAGTCAATATGGTGAAACCCCGAGATCAAGATCATCCTGGCCAACACGGTGAAACCCCCTCCCTACTAAAATACAAAAAATTAGCCGGGCATGGTGGCACACGCCTGTAGTCCTACCTACTAGGGAGGCTGAGGCAGGGGAATCGCTAGAACCCGGGATGTGGGGGCTGCAGTGAGCCAAGATTGCGCCACTGCACTCCAGCCTGGTGACACAGCAAGAGCCCGTCTCAAAAAAAAAAAAAAAAAAAAAAGGATAGTTTACATCTGTTATTATAAATGATTTTCTGAATGCTATTGTGGTAGTATATTCTCTCCTGCCTAACACCTACAGCAAGAACCTGAACAGAAACTGTTTTATGACTTTCTGTATTTCATGTTTTCTTTACCTATACTGCGATTCTAAATTTTAGTATTATCTTTGTAGGTACTTATAATATAAATCATATAATACAAAGATCATATATAATTGATCATATAATACATAGAAAATATACACACATATACCGAGATCAAATAATACAAATTCAGAACCTCTCTTTTCTGAAAATACTTACAATAACTCAGTACAACAACATATCCAATGAACTCAGCTTACTCAAGGCCTAAGTCCCATAAGGTAGTATAAACATTTTTGAGAAGTCATTTTAACACGTGGAAGAGCCATTTCTTTAAAGTCCCGAATGCCACTAAGGAATCAGATAAAGGGAAAAGTAAAGGAAGCAGAAGGCAAGGAGAAAGCAGGAAAGAAAAGTCCACCTGGGCAAGGACTATAGACATCCTCAAAAGCCTCAAGTACCATGAAGTTAACCTATACCTATATTGTTGCACTCCATTTGAAGTATATTAAAAGATCATTTCATGTTTAATAGTTTCACGTAAACCTAAACTTCAAAATGATCTCAGGGAAAATTCTAAATCCTTGTCATGTTACTCATCAAAACTAGCTCCAAGTAGAGATTAACTGGAAATAAACAAGATTCTGTTCATCCTACCTATCCCAAAACAACTGACAAGTAACTGTCATTTTAAAAACTGCTAATTTCCTGGGGAGTTAAAAAAAAAAAAAAAAGGCAAATCATGTTACCTAAAAAGAAAAAAAGGTGAGGGGGCAAGAAAAAAGAACTATCAAAAGACAAATCCTAAATTTCCCCTTTATAATAATGAATGGAGATACTTCAGCCTCATTTTGAGCGCTCTTTCTATCCATCTTTCCAAAAAGCAAGAGGATAAGATTAAGGCAGGAAGAGCCACCTGCTCTGCCGGCTCAAAATCAGAGCTTACCTCCTGAGATTGATGGCCTTTGCCAAGTTTGGAACACCTTCCATCTCTGTTGTCTTCTGCCCCATCAGACTGCTGATAGGCCTACGGGGGGAAGAAAGAGAAACAGACCTGCTAGAATGCCATATCCAACTCATTATTTGCCTTCTCAAAAGGAATCATCAGTTTTTACTGTTCCTGGAAGGCAGATAGTCCAACTGTTGCTGGGCCTCAGAAGACTGACATGTGGTCTTTCAGAAACTTCTCCTTGAACAATTTAGCATCGGAAGTCCCAACAGGTAAGCAAGGCCGACTTAAGAGCAAAGAAATCTCAGACAACCACGTCAAAACAGTAATAACCTCTCCTCACCAACTAAGTCCTTTACCATGTCTCTCAACTTCAAAAAATTTTCAGGTATTATATGTTATTAATCAATGACACAATGTGAAATAATACATATTTTAAAGCTACCATGAATCAATGATTATATTCTCAAAACAGAGTAGGATAACTTCAAAGAATTCCAGCGGTAGAAACTTCTAGTGATCCGACAGATCCCTGTCTTGAAGATGTTATCTAAGCCATCCACAACAAAGTTGATGCTTCTCCTACTTGAAGTCTCTATGTAGGGACAGTCCACGCTTTACCTCTGCACATATTCCTGTGTATCACCCTCATGGCCAAGAAATACTTCCTCATGACCAACCAAAGCCAAAAAATTCATTTTCTCTCACTTTATCTTCCAAAATAACAGACAAACAGCTTGCTATACTCCTTACCCATCTCTTTATATGTTTGAAGGAATAATCAAATTATTCATATTTTCCCTGTTCTCTAAGCAAATCACCAAACATCCTTTAACTCTTACTCATAAACTTAATTTTCTGATACCTTTAGTTCTAGATATTAATTATAAATTACAACTTTAAGGTTCTCAATAGACAACACTAGACTACAAAAATCAAAGAGCCCAAATACAGATAATAAAACATAAAACAGCTAAAGACCACAAGTATTACCTAATGAAGCAGAAGTAATGTTAGTGTTTGCAAAAACTATCTTGTGCCTAATTTTCTAATTTCCCACTCATATGGAGACTCTAAATAAGAAAGAGCTGCTATATATTGTTTATTAAACATATATTCTTAATATTGCAAAAAACTAGATTCTGATTAAACAGACTAAAAGTAGCTTTCTAAGTAATTAACTTCCTAGTCATTCTTTTAAAACCAAAAGATATAATTCAAACTCCTAAAGCTGCCTCATTAAAAAATACTTTCAACACAAATACATATGATCATTAAAATATATATATATATAAAATCATTGTAATCTACTTTTATCATTCTTAAAATTATATAGAAGGAATTGCCTATTGAGATAGAACTAAAATGGAAAGAGTGTCCTATTACAGTATTATTCAATTTTTCCAAAATACTAACATTCATTGCTAATCATGAAGCACAGTAAAGGATCTGATAAAGTTTTGTACAAGCCTGAACGTATTTTTTTAGGTGATTTGAAAAACAGTGACAGAAAATATTTAGGCTCTCTCAAATATTAACTTTGACATGAAATGACACCTGGCAACTTTAAAATGGTTTATGTGCTGTGAAAACTCTTAATCTGTCAACCACCTTGTGTTGAAGGTCTGTTTTAAGCCATTTATTCCTTTAAAATAAAAATTACATTATTGTTTATGTTAATATCTCCCCCAACTTTCTAACTAGTGGAGTGTTTATTCTTATGACCAAGAAATAAGAAGTGTTTTCCTTCCCATACTAATGTTTCAAAGTGAAGGCCTGAAGGTATTTTATTAGACTAAGATCTTGATACAAGATGTAAAAAGCAAAGGAATCTTATATGGGGGACGAAAAGGGTAGAAACATCAGAGTATAAGGATCTAATACATTTGACTTCAGTGCCAACAACATTTTTCCATTTAATTCAAAAAAATGAATTTTCATTTAAAAGAAGGAAGGGCAGAATTAAAGAAGAGTCTAAATATAATAGCCATGGGTGTAGTGGCATGCGCCTGTAATCTCAGCTACTCAGGAGGGCTGAGGTGGGAGGATCGCTTAAACACAGGAATTAGACCCCCATCTCTTAAATAAAAAAAAAAAACAAAAAACTGTACTCCCCCCAAAAACATAGCCACCAAATTAAGAAGTACCCACTCAAAAAAAAAAAAAAAAAAAAAAAAAATTCACTGTCATCTAAATCTTTTCATCTTCTCCACAAAAGGCAATGGCTCTATACTCAGGGAAAAATAACTTGTAAATTCAAGAAGCCTGAGGGTAACACAAGCTTCCTAAGAGAGAACCAAATAATAGATGATTCTATATCAGCTGTGTGTGCTAATATGTTGTAAATAATGGTTCAAATTCATACGTTACGGGCCGGGCGCGGTGGCTCAAGCCTGTAATCCCAGCACTTTGGGAGGCCGAGGCGGGTGGATCACGAGGTCAGGAGATCGAGACCATCCTGGCTAACATGGTGAAACCCCGTCTCTACTAAAAATACAAAAAACTAGCCGGGCGTGGTGGTGGGCGCCTGTAGTCCCAGCTACTCGGAGGCTGAGGCAGGAGAATGGCGTGAACCTGGGAGGCGGAGCTTGCAGTGAGCCGAGATTGCGCCACTGCACTCCAGCCTGGGTGACACAGCGCGAGACTGCGTCTCAAAAAAAAAAAAAAAAAAAAAAAAAACAAATTCATACGTTACGACAAGCAAAATGGAATTTGCTACTAACCCTTACTTCTCCAATTCTATTCACATTAGAAGTGGCCAAACTATTATATGCCAAGAACCACTAAAGTTCCTTGACCTACTTCCTTAAATATATTCTAAGAAAACTACCAACAGAAGGGAAAACTTACAGATGTAAAAAAATATTTACTGCAATATGATTCAGTATACCAGGAAAAATGACCAACCAACCAACAGAAGTTTTTGGTTTTTGTATTTTAAGTTTCTTACATTTATTTTACCGAGTCACCTCTTCATTCCACAAAGGATTTGAGATAGCTTACAATAGAGCATAATATATTCATTATACATGTATAAAACGTGGATCAAGAAAAAAAACAATTTAAATATGCCAACCAGGTAAGGTTCAAACTAGTTGTTATGGTTGCATTTCAACATTTGTTCTGTTTCTGGGTTGCCATGGTAAAAAATGCAGTGGCCATTAAATAATTCTCATTAGAGGAAAAACTAAAGCATAGTCCTCAGGGAAAACAAAAATTGTTAATAGATGGCATAGCTTCTGGATGGTGAATTTATGTGGACATAAAAAATAATAATAAAGATTATACAACAAGGAAAAATACTTACGATAATGTTAAGGAAAAGATACGAATTAAATATACATTCTAACTGCAATGATATAAAAACATAATATATAGGGAAAAAAGACTAGTAGGCCATATACATAATCTTCCCCTTCCTCCCCACACCAAACTACGATTTCTTTGACCACAAGGACCATATTATACTCTTGTGTACCACAACCATACCTAGGCAGAATGCTAGGCATACTGGACTAGTTTAATATTTTCAACTGTATTAAAATATCTATACTTGCTTGACTCAAATTTTAGATAATACTTGGCGTACAAGATAGAAATACACAACACACAACAGAGACAATGAATATAAAAAGTACTTTCTGACAAAGACCTATTACTGTCACACTATGAACGGCAAAGTTGATTACACTCCTTACACACTTGAAAAGTGCCAACAAGGCTTTCTCAATTCACAACTTCCTTATTCCACACAATATCGATTACAGACTCTTCCTTAAGGTTCATATTAATTAACAGGAAGTATTATTGCTACTCCTAGATAAGGAATAATATACAGCATTTTAAAAAATCCTTTATTCATGTTGGAAAAAGTAAAAAATATTTCTTATATTGGTTTAGATTTTGAAAAGTAATCAGAAATCTCCAAAATCAAACATGATCAAAAATTGTTTAAAAATGTATTATAGACTCAACTTCTCAACATTGTTAAATCATGCAACGTGATAGATTCCACACTGTCAAAAGCTGTAAAGTGTATCTTTTAATTCAGTTCCTATTTCTTTACCTTTTCTTGCTTCTCAAATAGCAAATAACTTTAACCAAAATTTCCC
Organism: Theropithecus gelada; assembly: GCF_003255815.1. NCBI lineage: Eukaryota > Metazoa > Chordata > Mammalia > Primates > Cercopithecidae > Theropithecus > Theropithecus gelada. The sequence goes on along the minus strand of NC_037684.1, from coordinate 22,652,767 downwards.
CTTTTAACAAAGGAAGTAGTCTTTAGAGCAGAACTTGAATTTTCATTGTGGCTATTTTTTAAAAGGGATATGTGCCCTAAAATACGTTCATGAGAATTGACAAACTCAGTCTTTTAAAATTAAAGACACTAACACACTGTACAAATATAAACACAAAAACTAGAAAAGGTACAGTTAGTTATCATCCAGCACTCAAACAAATGGCACTCAGCAAAAAAACTGTATCCACCTCTCCTCCCACTACAGATACTGCCAACAGTCATCTCAGTGGCCCTAAATAAATGTTTATTTTAAAATAAATGTTGGGTTCCATTTACTTTATCACAAAATTCATATTTTTTTTGTTTTAGATGGAGTCTTGCTTTGTTGCCCAGGCTGGAGGGCAGTGGCTCAATTTTGGCTCACTGCAACCTCCGCCTCCCAGGTTCAAGCATTTTCCTGCCTCAGTCTTCCAAGTAGCTGGTATTACAGGCAAGCGCCACCATGCCCAGCTAATTTTTGTATTTTTAGTAGAGATGGGTTTCCCCATGTTGGCCAGACAGATCTTGAACTCCTGACCTCAAGTGATCCACTCACCTCGGCCTCCCAAAGTGTTGGGATTACAGCTGTGAGCCACTGGGCCTAGTCTCATATTTTATTTAAAAAACAAAAAATCAGGCTGGGTGTGCTGCTTCACGCCTGTAATCCCAGCACTTTGGGAGGCCAAGGCGGGCGTATCACCTGAGGTCAGGAGTTCAAGACCAGCCTGGTCAATAGGGGTGAAACCCCATCTCTACTAAAATACAAAAATTAGCCAGGTGTGGTGGCACACACCTGAAGTCCCAGCTACTCAACAAGCTGAGGCAGAAAGAATCGCTTGAACCTGAGAGGCAGAAGTTGCAGCGAGCTGAGATTGCGCCACTGCACTCCAGCCTGGGTGACAGAGCAAGACTCTGTCTCAAAAAAAAAAAAAAAAAAAAAATTCAGTTATATTAAGATTAGATAGCCCAGATCATCTGTTTTCTATTACACCAAACAAGAATTAATGAATTCCTGACATAACATCTATTTAAATTTGTTTTCGTCTTTTAAAAAGCACTCATTCCCGGCCGGGCGCGGTGGCTCAAGCCTGTAATCCCAGCACTTTGGGAGGCCGAGACGGGTGGATCACGAGGTCAGGAGATCGAGACCATCCTCACTAATACGGTGAAACCCCATCTCTACTAAAAAATACAAAAAACTAGCCGGGCGAGGTGGCGGGCGCCTGTAATCCCAGCTACTTGGGAGGCTGAGGCAGGAGAATGGCATGAACCCAGGAAAATGGCGTGAACCTGGGAGGCGGAGCTTGCAGTGAGCTGAGATCTGGCCACTGCACTACAGCCCGGGCGACAGAGCGAGACTCCGTCTCAAAAAAAAAAAAAAAAAAAAAAAAAAAAGCACTCATTCCCAATCTTGGTTTTCCAATAGTATAGGGAACTAATGACACTTCAAGATGACTTCCTACATCACCTTTTTAAAAACTAAGAAGTTTTTAGACTATGCGCAGTGGTTAATGCCTGTAATCCCAACATGTGGGAGATCAAAGTGGGCAGATTGTTGAGTCTATGAGTTTGAGACCAGCCTGGACAACATGGCAAAACCTTGGCTCTACAAAAAATACAAAAATTTGGCCGGGCACAGTGGCTCATGAACGTAATCCCAGCACTTTGGGAGGCCGAGGTGGGCAGATCACCTGAGGTCAGGAGTTCGAGACCAGCCTGGCTAACATGGTGAAACCCCATCTCTACTTTAAAAAAATGTAAAAATTAGCCAGGCGTGGTGGCGGGCGCCTGTAGTCCCAGCTACTCGGGAGACTGAAGCAGGAGAATGGTGTGAACCCGGGAGGCGGAGCTTGCAGTGAGCCAAGATAGCACCACTGCACTCCAGCTGGCACGACAGAGCAAGACTCCATCTCAAAAAAAAAAAAAAAAAATTGGCCACGTGTGGTGGCATGTGCTTGTAGTCACAGCTACTCAGGGATGAGGTGAGAGTACTGCTTGAGCCTGGGAGGTTGAGGCTACAGTGAGCCATGATCCTACCACTGCATGCTAGCCTGGGCAACAGAGCTGGAATGTCTCAAAAAAATTAAGAAATAAGTAATATTTTAAATTAAAAATAAGAAGTTTTGATTCATATTGGAGATTAAAAAAAAAAAAAAAACACTACGGTGGTAAAGTGAAAAAACAGTCAAATAATTTAAAACAGTCAAATAATTTCCCCCCAGAAAAACTGGGGGAATGTTTAAGTGTGGTAAAATAAAAACTACGAAGAAAATTTAAGATATACTTAGAATTCATATTACACCAGTTAAGGCTTAGAAAAAAAAACAGAAGAAGAGAAAGGAAAACAATTTGCTAGAAAAGAGAAAAAGACTGCAAGATCTCAAAAACAGGAGAAGTGAGTAAGTTCCAAAGCATTAATTAATAAAAGATGACTCAGGCCAGGCGCGGTGGCTCACGCATGAAATCCCAACACTTTGGGAGGCCAAGGTGGGCAGATCACAAGGTCAGGAGCTCGAGACCAGCCTGGCCAATATGGTGAAACCCCATCTCTACTAAAAATACAAAAATTAGCAGAGTGTGGTAGTACATGCCTGTAATCCCAGCTACTCAGGAGGCTGAGGCAGGAGAATTGCTTGAACCCGGGAGGGAGAGGTTGCAGTGAGCCGAGATGGTGCCATTGCACTCCAGTCTGGGCAACAGAACAAGAGTCCAGCTCAAAAAATGACTCAGTTCATGGAAAAAGATTTTGTGTTATCAACTTTGTGCATCTGAATGGTCAATTTTGATTAACCACAGTTTGTAAGTTCCTTAATTGTTCTTTATACAGTAAGCTTTATTTCGGAATGGAACAGCAGACTCCCAGGAGGAGAAATTCTTTGGAGGATAATATATTCATAACAAAAATAAAGTTTTTAGATCAAATTAAGCTCAAGATCACATCTAATACTTGATAAAGAATTTCTTCCTCCCTTCCCTAGAGTATTGTCAATTATTTTTAAATGATCTAATTTTTATAAAGTCTTCGAATTAAAATGGAAAACATAATTAATGCTTTTGGAGAGAGGAATGAGAAGACGGATACCACAGAATATGACAATTCCAAAAAAGGTATGACTCTCTGGACTGGATAACAAATCTGGGGCAATGAAAAAAAAAAAAAACTGACATACTCAAATAGTCTCCTAAATTGATTACCTCCCTTAATTAAGAAACCACTAGGCCGGTCACAGTGGTTCATGCCTATAATTCCAGCACTTTGGGAGTCCAGGGCAGGTGGATCAACTGACGTCAGGAGTTCAAGACCAGCCTGGCCAACATGGTGAAACCCCGTCTCTACAAATACACAAAAATTAGCCAGGCATAATGACAGGTGCCTGTAATTCCAGATACTCGGGAGGCTGAGGCAGGAAAATCGCTTGAACCTGGGAGGTGGAGGTTGCAGTGAGCCAAGATCATGCCATTGCACTCCAGCCTGGGCAAAAAAGCCAGACTCCATCTCAAAAAAGAAAAAGAAAAAGAAAAGAAAAGAAACCACTATATTTTGTTTACATTTACTAGAAAGGATCAGGAAACAGATTTTTTAAATTGAGTAATAAAAGGGCTAATATATGTGAAATAGTCATTCACTCCACTTAGATACTTTTGTGAAAAAAAGCACTATCTTCTGCTTTTTTGAGTGTGAGACATTTTAAAGGTACTTTGATATCAAAAATGCAATTTCAAGTACAAGGTAATTCTTCCTCTAATCACAGAAGACAAGTACTTAATGCATAAAAGGATTTTAGACAAGGAATTCCTTTCTAAGTCAAAAAAGCAATTCTGGTCGAGCACAGTAGCTTACACCCGTAATCCCAGCACTTTGGGGGGCTAAGGTGCAAGGATCACTTGAGACCAGGAGTTCGAGACGAGCCTGAACAACATAACAAAACCTGGTCTCTACAAAAAATTTTAAAATTAACTAGGCATGGTGGCTTATGCCTGTAGTTCCAGCTATTTGGGAGGCTGAGGTGGGAGGATCACTTGAGCCTGGGAGTTTGAGGATGCAGTCAGCTATGATCGTGTCACTGTACTCCAGTCTGGGAGACAGAGCCAGACTCTGTCTCTAAGAAAAAAAGAAAAAGATCCAGCACTTTGGGAGGCCGAGTGGGTGGATCATGAAGTCAGGAGATCAAGACCATTCTGGCTAACACAGTGAAACTCCGTCTCTACTAAAAATACAAAAAATTAGCTGGGGGTGACGGCAGGTGCCTGTAATCCCAGCTACTCGGGAGGCTGAGGCAGGAGAATCACTTGAACCTGGGAGGCGGAGGTTGCAGTGAGCCGAGATCGCACCACTGCACTCCAGCCTGGGCGACAGAGCAAGACTCCATTTCGAAAAGAAAAAAAGAAAAAGAAAAAGAAAAAAAAATTTTTTTTCAGGCTGGGCAAGGTGGCTTATGCCTATAATGCCAGCACTTTGGGAGGCTGAGGCAGGTGGACTGCTTTGAGCTCAGGAGTTCAAGACCAGCCTGGACAACATAGTGAAACCCTATCTCTACAAATAATACAAAAATGAGCCAGGCATGGTGGCTTATGACCGTAGTCCCAGCTACTCAGGAGGCTGAGGCTAGAGGATCGATTGAGCCCAGGAAGCATAAGTCACGGTGAGCGGAGATCCTGCCACTGCACGTTAGACAGATTGACAGACTGAGATCCAGTTTCAATAAATAATAATAATTTCTTATTGAAAACTTGGTACCCAGGCTGGGCACGGTGGCTCACGCCTGTAATCCCAGTACTTTGGGAGGCTGAGGCAGGTGGATCACCTGAGGTTGGGAGTTTGAGACAAGCCTGGCCAACATGGTGAAATGCCATCGCTACTAAAAATACAAAAATTAGCCAGGCATAGTGGCGCATGCCTGTAGTCCCAGCTACTTGGCAGGCTGAGGCAGGAGAATCGCTTGACCCCAGGGGGCGGAGGTTGCAATGAGCCAAGATCACACCACTGCACTCCAGCCTGGGTGATAGAACAAGACTCCGTCTCAAACAAAACAAAACAAAACAAAACAAAAAAACAGAAAGAAAACTTGGTACCCTACAGATATCAACAAGAAAACTTAATACGTAAAACAATGAAAGGTAGGCTGAGTCTGTCAACTGTGCCTTTAGTGTTTGGTTCTAAAATATTATCTAATCCCTTCAGGCCAGGCACAGTGGTTCATGTCTGAAATCCCAGCACCTTGGAGCCCAGAAGTGTAAGACCAGCCTGGGCAACATAATGAGATCTTGTCTCTGTCTGTCTGTGTCTGTCTATCTATCTATCTATCTATCTATCTATCTATCTATCTATCTATCTATCTATCTCTATCTATCTATCTATCTATCTATCTATCTATCTATCTATCTATCTATCTATCTAAGACAGAGCTTCGCTCTTGTCGCCCAGGCCGAGTGCAATGGTGTGATCTTGGCTCACCGCAACCTCCGCCTCCCAGGGTCAAGTGATTCTCCAGCCTCAGCCTCCAGAGTAGCTGGGATTACACGCATGTGCCACCATGCCCAGCTAATTTTGTATTTTTAGTAGAGACAGGGTTTCTCCATGTTGGTAAGGCTGGTCTCAAACTCCTGACCTCAGGTGATTCGCCCGCCTCAGCCTCCCAAAGTGCTGAGATTACAGGCGTGAGCCACCATGCCTGGCCTTGTCTCTATCTTTAAAAAAGTACAATCAAATTAGGATTTAAATATTACATTCAATAGTTAAATTTTCTTTCTTGAACAGAAAAGGCTCAACTCTTGAAATGTACCAAAAGCTTGCAATTGCCACAAGACCATTTCTCCAGATGAGTGGTACTTATAGTAATGCGACTCCAGTGCTATATCTATTAGTGGATGCCCTGTGGAGTCACATCATGCAGTGCTCTAAGACTTCAAATTTTTTTCTTCTTTTGAGACAGGGTCTCACTCAGCCTGGAGTGTAGTGGCGCAATCTCAGCTCACTGCAACCTCCACCTCCCAAGCTCAAGCGATCCTCCCACCTCAGCCTCTCAAATAGCTGGGACTACAAGTGTGCACCACCACACCCAGCTAATTTTTGTATTTTTTTTTTTTTTTTTTTTTGAGACGGAGTCTCGCGCTGTGTCACCCAGGCTGGAGTGCAGTGGCGCGATCTCGGCTCACTGCAAGCTCCGCCTCCCAGGTTCACGCCATTCTCCTGCCTCAGCCTCCGAGTAGCTGGGACTACAGGCGCCCACCACCACGCCCGGCTAGTTTTTTGTATTTTTAGTAGAGACGGGGTTTCACCATGTTAGCCAGGATGGTCTCGATCTCCTGACCTCGTGATCCACCCGCCTCGGCCTCCCAAAGTGCTGGGATTACAGGCTTGAGCCACCACGCCCGGCCTAATTTTTGTATTTTTGATAAGAGATGGGGTTTCACCATGTTGTCCAGGCTGGTCTCGAACCCCTGAGCTCAAGCAATCTGCACGCCTCAGCCTCCCAAAGTGCTGGGATTACAAGTGTGAATCATCGCGCCTGGCCTCGTTTTCTTAATTTTTTTTTTTATCATAAAGACACGATCTCGCTATCCTGCTCAGGCTAGTCTCAAACTCCAAGGCTCAAGCAATCCTCCCACCTTCACCTCCCAAAGTGTTGGGATTACAGCTGTGAGCCACCACACCCAGGCAACCTCAAATTTCTGTGGAAGAAATCACAGAAGTCACTCAATGTATTCAATGTTAACAAAGGTATCCAACAACTCTGGGTATCCACAAGTCTAAAAACACAAAGCATGACACATGGCTCATTTTGTCTCGCTAAAGTTGGCTTCTGTTACCAAACATCCATTGGCCCTCTTCTAGGACATCTGCTTAATAGCCACTTGAGCTCTCCTTGAATTCCAGAACACTTGAACTCCAGATTTCTAGTGGTTTTAATTTAGCTCTATTCCGTCTTTCCAGAGTACTAGAGAGAGAACAGTCAGTTCTCACACATGCTCCAAGACTGCTGGCAAAGGCTTTCCATCATGAATGGCTGTACCTTTATAGCTGGTGTCACTATGTAGTCTTAATGAGTAATGTGGATAGAGTAGCTACCTGGCCATCCTTTGCTCCCTAGGATTCTGAAAGTTTACAATGCTGGGAGAGAAAGGCAGAGAACTGTCTGCTTACCTACATCAGACATGAAAATAGGCCATAAAGTTTCTCACCTTTTTTTTTTCTAATTTTGACTTAATTAGGTCTGTTTTTATTAGCCAAAAGGGGAAAATCATCCTTGAGGTTTGAAACAATAATTTTAAAAACCAAGAAAACATGCAATTATATTAAAAATAAAATGATTCTGAAAAACGAAGTTCTGTTCCCCCAAATGGCCCCACTTTTCCATTAAAAAGGAGCAAAAAAGAGGATTCAGTACTTTTTCTCTAGTATCTAATTACATGCTTAGGTCATTTTTAAATACATACTTCAAAGTTTATCTTACATTTTTACATTTCAAAGCAAAACAGAAAAAATGGAACTTCGTGTACTTGCTCAAAATTAGAGGAAATGATCCACACGCACACACTTGCATAATGATTACAGCATAACGTTACCTGCAAACAAAGGCTGAGAGCTAAACTGAAGAAGTTGAGTCTGATAGGTTTAGTCACTTCTGCATACATGGGCACCATGTGAAAATGTGAATAAACAAGAACTAACCCTAGTTCCTAGGTCTCACTCCAGTCTGGGATGACAATTCCAAGTTTGTATTTAGAACCTTAGTCAAATTTCAGGATGAGTCATTGCACCATTAGAGCCCACTCTTTTTTTTTTTGGCGGGGGTGGGGTGGGGGAACACAGTTTCATTCTGTTGCTCAGGCTGGAGTCCAGTGGCACCATCCTGGCTCACTGCAGCCTCCGCCTCCCAGGTTCAAATGGTTCTCATGCCTCAGCCTCCCAAGTAGCTGGGATTACAGGTGCGCACAACCATGCCCAGCTAATTTTTGTATTTTTAGTAGAGATGGGGTTTCACCATGTTGACCAGGCTGGTCTTGAACTCCTGACCTCAAGTGATCCTCCCACCTTGGCCTCCCAAAGTGCTGGGATTACAGGCATGAGCCACCACGCCTAGCCGAGCCCAGTCTTTAGTGTACTTATGAGAAGAAATGTTTTACTTACTCTGGTCAGCATAGTTTTTTGCTTTGAGCTCAAGTTGTCTTGTTTGAGATTCTAAAGATTCCACTCGGGTCTGTAAGTCCTTTTTTTCCTGTTCTTGAGAGTCTTCAAATTCAATGAATTTCTAATAAAGAAGAAAAATATAAATTTCATCAGAGAAATTAAACGTTACATTTTCAACTCCTATATTTCTTGAAATCAATAATCACAATTAGGTATCAACTACTTAGATCTCAGAATTATGAACTTGGGTTGATTTTTAGTTTTTCTATAAAAATTAAGTTTTAAAAAGCTCCCAAATATAGAAGAAAAAAAATAAAATAATTAAGGTGTTTCCACTTCATATTATAGGCATTCCATATAAATACATATCTTCCTACAAATATATAAACTCTTTTGTATACTTGCATATGCATCTTGATTTGCAGACAATTAAAAAATCTATAACATGTACAACAGAGAACAAAAGAATGATGGAATACTCAATAAATATTTGTTAAATGGTTGTGTGATTAACAGTCATAGATTCACCTGAACCATGGAGTTTAAATTCCTAAGAAAAGGACGTGTTCTAGGAATAACTGCACCACTCAAATCTAACTTACCAAACCTGTTCTCATCAACTACAGTAACACTAAGTGCAATCATTAAATCTCGGTCTTCATCTTGATTGTTGTATCAGCAACATCTGACAAGTAAGTGATTGCTCTCTCCTTAAAACTTTTTTTTTTTTTAATTTGGCTACCAGGATATTTTCTTGTTTGCTGCTGGTTCTTGGTCTTCTTTGGTAGCACCACCTTTTCTCCCCAACTTCTCACTCTGTCCTGGGACACATCTTCTCTTCCTTGTTTACACTTATTCCCTAGTGATCGCATCCAGTTTCATGGCTTTAAGTATAAACTACATGCTGACAACTTCCAAATTTCTATCTCTAGCCCAGACCTGAATTCCAGATTTGTATGTCCAACTGCCTACTAGACAACTTCAATTGGATGTCTAAAAAGCATCTTAAGGCTGGGCATGGTGGCTCACGCCTGTAATCCTAGCACTTTGGGAGGCCAAGGTGAGCAGATCACGAGGTCAGGAGTTCAAGACCAGTCTGGCCAACATGCTGAAACACTGTCTCCACTAAAAGTACAAAAATTAGCTGGGCATGGTAGCGCGTTCCTGTAATCCCAGCTAATTGGGAGGCTGAGGCAGGAGAACTGCTTGAACCGAGACCCGGGAGGTAGAGGTTGCAGTGAGCTGAGATTGTGTCACTGCACTCCAGCCTGGGCTACAGAGCAAGACTCTTATCTCAAAAAAAAAAAAAAGTATCTTAAACTGAGCATATGAAAACTTGCTCCTCTCCTGGTCTTCTCTAGCTCATTAAATTATTGTGGTCAGTTGCTCAGGACCAAAACACTGGAGTCAGCTTTGACTCTTCTGTTTCTCTAGTACCTCACATATCCAATCCATCAGCAAATCTACCTACAGATCTGACCGCTTTTCATCATTTCCACCACCATCCTGGTGTGTGCCACCATCATCTAATACCTGGATTACTGCAACAGTGAAAGTCTCCTAATTAGTCTCCTTACTTCCACCTTACCCTCTACAATATATTCTAGAGGATCTAGGAGGATTCTTTAAAAAGAAAGTCAGCCAGCCTGGCCAACATGGTGAAATTCGGTCTCTACTAAAAAATAGAAAAATTAGATAGGTGAGGCCGGGCGTGGTGGCTCACGCCTGTAATCCCAGCACTCTGGGAGGCCGAGGTGGGCAGATCAAGAGGTCAGGAGATCAAGACCATCCTGGCTAACATGGTGAAATCCCCGTCTCTACTAAAAATACAAAAACATTAGCCAGGCGTGGTGGCAGGTGCCCAGTCCCAGCTACTCAGGAGGCTGAGGCAGGAGAATGGCAGGAACCCCGGAGGCGGAGCTTGCAGTGAGCCTAGATCACGCCACTGCACTCCAGCCTGGGTGACAGAGCGAGACTCCGTCTCAATAAAAATAAATAAAATAATAAACATTAGCTGGGCGTGGTGGCAGACTCCTGTAATCCCAGTTACTGGGGAGGCTGAGGCAGGAGAATCGCTCGAACCCAGAAGACAGAGGTTACAGTAAGCTGAGATCGCGCCACTGCACTTCAGCCTGGGCGACAGAACAAGACCCCCTCTCAAAAAAAAAAAAAAAGGAAAGAAAGTAGGCCAGGAGCGGTGGCTCACGCTTATAATCTCAGCACTCTGGGAGGCCGAGGCAGGCTGATCACCTAGGTCAGGAGTTCGAGACCAGCCTGACCAACATGGAGAAACCCCATCTCTACTAAAAATACAAAATTAGCCGGGCCTGGTGGTGCATGCCTGTAATCCCAGCTACTTGGCAGGCTGAGGCAGGAGAATTGCTTGAACTCGGGAGGCAGAGGTTGAGGTGAGCCGAGATCATGCCATTGCACTCCAGCCTGGGCAAAAAGAGCAAAACTCTGTCTCAAAAAAAAAAAAAAAAAGTAAAAACAATTTACTCCGCTGCTCAAAACGCTCTAGTGGTTTACATTCTTTACCATAGCCTCTAAGGATCTACACAATATGCTTCCACCATTCTCTTACTTCTTTGACATCATCTCCTATTTCTCTTCCTACCCTCCTCTCCTTCCCATTCTGATTCCAGTCTCCATGCAGTTCCTCCAACACTTCAAGCCTTAGCACTTGCTTCCCACTACCTAGAATTTTCTTCTTCCAGATATCCAAACGGCTTGCTCTCTACTTACTTCCTTCACATCTTTGTTCAAATGTCACCTTCTTGGTGAAGTCTTCCTTGGCCATCCTATTTAAAACTGCGATACCAGGCCAGGCACAGTGGCTCATGCCTGTAATCCTAGCACTTTGCGAGGCCAAGGCAGGTGGATCACTTAAGGTCAGGAGTTTGAGACCAGCCTGACCAACACTGAAACCCCATTTCTACTAAAAATACAAAAATTAGCCATGCATGGTGGTACACGCCTGTAATTCCAGCTACTCAGGAAGCTGAGACAGGAGAATTGCTTGAATCCAGGAGGTGGAGGTTGCAGTGAGCCTAGATCGTGCCACTGCATTGCGTTCTAGCCTGGGCAACAGAGCGAGACTCTGTCTCGAAAAAAAAAAAAAAGACTGTGATACCTACTCCCTATCTCTCCTCCCTGTTTATTTTCTTTAGAGTACTTAAACTCATCCGACATGCTATTTTAGTAATTGATGTTACTTATTACTTGTCTGTCCTCACTAGAACGTGGGTTCCATGAAGTCAGGAATTTTTGTTTTGTTCACTGCTGTATACCCAGTGCAAAGAATGATGATAGCGGGTTCTCAAATATTTGTTAAACAAATGAGTAAATGAAGAAATTTTTCCAAGTTAAAAAAACTGAAACACTTATAGAAAAATTTATAATTCACCAAAAACTTCGGTATCACTACAATATATCCTAGTTTTAATGTGAAATTGTCAGTCTATTACCTATTTTGACTGTCCTCAAACTTTTCAATCACTGCAGAGGACACTGGGTTGTTGTTGTTTTGTTTTGTTTTGTTTTTTCGTCTACACACATTACATTCCTTTGGGGAACTTTCTCTCTCCAGTTTCATACTAATTATATTCAGTCCATGTAATTTGATTGGTGATGACTCCATCTCCCTAGAGGTGGGCACAGGACTTGAACCAGACTGATCAGAGTCCTCTCTAAAAACCTAGCAGGCCTAGGCTGCAGACTGACATCTTTTTCCAGCATAGAGAAGAGCAGGCCTGAGACTAAAGCCAATATAGAGAAAAAGAGCAAGGGGGAGAAAAACTTTAATTCAAGATACTATTTGTACCCAGGATTCCTGGAGCCAGAATTTTCCCAGTGTTTTTTGTTTTTTTTCAGTTACAAAATCCAATAAATTCCTTTTTTACATAAGCTTGAGTTGGTTTTCTTTTTTTTGAGACTGAGTTTCACTGTGTCCCCCAGGCCAGAGTGCACTGGTACCATCTCAGCTCACTGTAATCTCTGCCTCCCGGATTCAAGTGATTCTCCTGCCTCAGCTTCCCGCACAGCTGGGACTACAAGAGCCCACAACCGCACCCAGTTAATTTTTGTATATTTTTAGTAGAGACGGGGTTTCACCATGTTGGCCAGGCACCAGTCTCAAACTCCTGACCTCAGTGATCCACCCACCTCGGCCTCCCAAAGTGCTGGGATTACAAGCATGAGCCACCACACCCAGCCTCTTTTTTTTTTTTTTAAGATGTAGGTCTCACTATGTTGCCAGGCTGGTCTACAACTGCTGAACTGCTGGCCTCAGACTCCTGGGCTTAAGCAACACTCCTGCCTCAGCCTCCAGAGTAGCTGGGACTACACGTGTGAGCCACCATGTTTAACTTTCCTGATCTTTGAAGCTTGGAACCCACAAACTCTGTAACATTGGTTCTTAATCATTAGGGGGTCCAAAGACCAATTTGGAAATTTGATCCATCTATGTACCATATTTCCCTAGAAAAAATGCCCCCACCCATGTCAAATGCCACCTATTTTTCTCAGGGGGCTTAGAGACACTGTAGTTCCTTCCACAAACCCCAAGTTTAGCACCTCTAAGCTATACGTTTCTATGAAAACATTTCATATTTGTGGGACTTCTGGGGAAATCAAGTTATTGTTTATTTTTCAGAATATTCAAGATGACCATATATAAGAAAAGTAAAGGTTACAGTAAATATAGGAAAAGAGGCAAACTAATAAATCATTCATTCATTCATTCAAGAAACATCTACTGACTACTTACTATGTACCAGGCACAGGGAACATGACTATGAGTATCCAACTAGCCCTGCCTTCCAAGTGTTCACTGGCTACAACTGAATGCAAGCAGATGATATAAGGTTACATTAAACAGAAAAGCAGAAACTATGAAGTCTGAGTAAGTTATTTCAACATTTTACCTGGATATATAAGCAAAGACTAACAATTAATAGGAAAACGTAATTATTATTTTTTGGCCTGCTTTGAAAATGATGCTCCCTTGGCTAACTTAACTACTATATCTGGGAAAGTAACCAAAAAGAAACAATTTTTTTTTTAGATGGAGTCTTGCTCTGTCACCCAGGTTGGAGTGCAGTGATGCCATCTCAGCTAACTGCAACCTTCATCTCCTGGCTTTAAGCAATACTCCTGCCTCAGCCTCTGAGTGGCTGGGATCACAGACATGGGCTACCATGCCTGGCTAATTGTTTTTTTGTATTTTTGGTAGAGACAGGGTTTCACCATGTTGACCAGGATGGTCTCGAACTCCTGACATCAAGTGATCTGCCTGTCTTGGCCTCCCAAAGTGCTGGGATTACAGGCATGAGTCACTGTACCCAGTCCAGAAATTCTTATATTAGGCACCTCTTGTGTTATGGATAAAATGCTGTTTTAAAGAACATACAGCATTATGTTTACCAAGAAACACTTCAGATGCTGTGCTATTAAACTGCTAACAAAAAATTTTACCACTATTTTGCTTTTTTGTTTGTTTGGGTTTTTTTGGGATGCAGTCTGGCTCTGTTGTCCAGGCTGGAGTACAGTGGCATGATCTCGGCTCACTGCAGCCTCCACCTCCCAGGTTCAAGCAATTCTCGTGCCTCAGCCTCCCAAGAAGCTGGGATTACAGGCATAAGCCACCATGCCTGGCTAATTTTGGTATTTTTAGTAGAGGTGTGGTTTCACCAAGTTGGTGAGGCTGGTCTCGAACCCTTGACCTCAGGTGATTCTAGCACTTTGAGAGGCCGAGCTGGGATTACAGGCATGAGCCACCACACCCAGCCCAGAAATTCTTATCTTAGGCATTTTTTGTGCTATGGATAAAATGCTATTTTAAAAAGCATACAGCATTATGAAGATGCTGTGCTACTAAACTGCTACCAAACAATTTTACCACTATTTTGCTTATTTACAACTTCTTTCTGCCTAATAGGAGACACCTCATAAGGGACACACAATTTCACATCTGCTTTGTTGCTTAGCGACAAAGTTCAGCTTCAGAAGATGGATACCACAGAATATGACAATTCCAAAAAGACCTACCTAGATGATTCAAGCTTCAGAATTTTTCACGTTTTATTATGATTACTGAGGCTTTTTATCTATATCACTTTAAATAAATATGGCAGAGAGAAAAGAGATTTTTTTTAAGTGATGTGATAGGTCTTGGATTGGCAAGGCTATTATCTCCAAAGAGAAATCTCATTTCTTTAGTTTCCTTACATAGGAAAGTACGAGCAATAAAAAAAATATCCCAAAGCAAATACACACTTTGAGTCCTTTCCTTCAAACAAATTAAAACAGATAAACTTAGAGATTACAAAATGGAATGCTGTCTTTCACAAATGTATGTACATTTTCTCCTTTCTTGTTCCAAGCAGATCTTAAACTTCTTGGAATCATAAACTCTTCTGAGTATATTGTGAAAACAGATCTTATACCCACAAAGATAAATATTTAAAACTCAAAGCTATATACATTCATCAGTGCATCTTCAAATTCTAAAAGAAATCAAGCAGGATTCTTCCCCATTTATAAACATTGTTGATGTTGATTTTGTAGAAATAATTTTTTGTCTTGAAAATCCCAATTTTATTTTATTTTATTATTATTATTATTATTTTTGAGACAGAGAGTCTCACTCTGTTGCCCAGGATGGAGTGCAGTGGTGCAATCTCAGCTCACTGCAACCTCCACCCCTTGGGTTCAAGCAGTTCTCGTGCTTCAGGCTCTGGAGTAGCTGTAACTACAGGCATGTGCCACCACACTCAGCTAATTTTTGTATTTTTGGTAGAGACAGGGTTTCACCATATTGGCCGGGCTGGTCTCAAACTCCTGACCTCAGGTGATCTGCTTGCCTCGGCCTCCCAAAGTGCTGGGATTACAGGTGTGAGCCACCACACCCGGCTGAAAATCCCAATTTTAAATGTGTATTGAGTCTTGGTTTGGAAACATACAGTTGCCATCCTCATTTAAAATGCTAATCACAGCCATGTGCAGTGGCTCATCCGTGTACTCCTAGCACTTTGGGACGCTGAAGTGGACAGATTCCCTGAGCTTAGGAGTTTGAGACCAGCCTGAGCAACATGGTGAAACCCCATCTCTACTAAAAACATGATTAAAAAAAAAAATTAGCTAGGCGTGGTGGCATGTGCCTGTAGTCCTAGCTACTCAGGAGGCTGAGGCACAAGAATATCTTGAACCCAGGAGGTGGAGGCTGCAATGAGCCGACATCCCACCACTTCACTTCAGCCTGGGCGATGGAGCAAGACTCTGTCTCCAAAAATAAAATAAACTAAAATGGCCAGCACGGTGGCTCACGCCTGTAATCCCAGCACTTTGGGAGGCCAAGGTGGGTGGTCAGGAGTTCAAGACCAACCTGGCCAAGATGAAACTCAGTCTCTACTAAAAATACAAAAATTAGCTGGGCATGGTGGCAGGTGTGTGTAATCCCAGCTACTCGGGAGGCTGACGCAGGAGAATTGCTTGAACCTGGGTGGCAGAGGTTGCAGTGAGCCAAGATGGAGCCACTGCACTCCTGCCTGGGTGACAGTGAGACTCCATCTCAAAAAATAAATAAATAAAATAATAAAATAAAAAGTAAAATGCTAATAATTAATATGCATCTAAAATAAATATTCCTCAGTTCTGGTAAGACATCCTTAAGAGCTTACACAGGGCATTGAAAGCCTAGTAGGATAAATATAATGTTAACTTTCAAAGAATAATCAAGAATGGCCGGGCGCGGTGGCTCAAGCCTGTAATCCCAGCACTTTGGGAGGCCGAGACAGGCAGATCACGAGGTCAGGAGATCGAGACCATCCTGGCTAACACGGTGAAACCCCGTCTCTACTAAAAAATACAAAAAACTAGCCGGGCGAGGTGGCGGGCGCCTGTAGTCCCAGCTACTCGGGAGGCTGAGGCAGGAGAATGGCGTGAACCCGGGAGGCGGAGCTTGCTGTGAGCCGAGATCCGGCCACTGCACTCCAGCCTGGGTGACAGAGCGAGACTCCGTCTCAAAAAAAAAAAGAATTTAAAAAAAAAAAAAAAGAATCAAGAATCAAGAAAAAGTAACAAGTCACTGGAAGTTTCTAAATTGCTATCTAAGAAAAATATCCATCAAATAGTCTAGTTTTGGGCCATTGTTTTGAGAAATATCACTGACAATATAGGTAACCTCATGAACAAAAGTTGCTGTAAGGTGGAATAGCTCAGAAAGCGGAACACTCATAATTACAAAAATACTTCAGAAATGGCGTAGCTCTATATAGCAATTAGCAACCATGTGAAAGTGGGAAATATTGATATAAGAATTTAAGAATGAGAAAACTGGAATAGAAACAGAGACGGTGTCATGAAATTCAAACAGATGCCAAAACACAGCTCTTGGCAGAAAAAGGTTTGGATTCATGGTCCTAATAAGAGTCCTCTTTTTTCCTGGATGAGGGTTGGAAGTATAGCATAAGGGAAGTAATGAGAATAGTTTCTTTCTCTCTATACCTAACCTTTTCATACTATCAATAAAATACTTAGGCAATAAGTGGCATGGGTTACACTAAAAAGAAAGTTCTCCAATAGGGCTTTCTGCTTCCCTTCTACATTCAGAGATCTTAGTTGGGCTGGTAGCACGTGAGTTCTGCTGAACCTAATTACTCGATTTGTATAGTACAAGCATTGCTGACCTTCTTTATTAATTTAATTTTTAATTTTTATTTATTTATTTTTTAGAGATGAAGTGTTGTTCTGTCATCCAGGCTGGAAGTGAAGTGGTGCAATCATGGCTCACTGCAGCCTCAAGTTCCTGGGCTCAAGTGATCCTCCCACCTCAGCCTTCTGAGTAGCTGGGACTACAGGCACGTGCCACTATACCCAGCTAAATTTTTTTTATCTCTTATTTTTAGTAGAGACAAGGTCTCACCATGTTGCCCAGCCTGGTCTCGAACTCCTGAGCTCAAGCGATCCTCCTGCCTCAGCCTCCCAAAATGCTGGGATTATAGGCATGAGCAACCATGCCCGGCCCTGATCCTCTTTTTAAAGCTTTCTTGATTTACTTCAAAGAAACATATCTGCTTTCTACTTCTAGAATTTCCACTTAACACACAAACTAACTGAGATAACATAAAAATAGGAAACATCCCAGTCCGTCACTTTGTAGTCAAAGAAAAAACTGTCATAGTTAAGAGACTAGGAAAAAGTTGTTGTAATAGTTAAGCCACACACCTATTCACAATGCCTATTCTCCATATGTTAGGCAGTTAGGCAGTATGACGACATTTACTATAAACTAGGTCATGTCATTCATAAGATTTATTCTTAGATAAAATAACATGTTAAATATAAAACTAAAACTCTTTGCCCACCCATCCAATAGGAGTACTCACTGTATGAGAGCCATCAAAGACGTACCATAAACATTGACAATGTAACATGCTAAGTGCTATAATGAAAGCAGAGAGGAAGAAGTGACTAAATCTACTTTAAAAAAGAGAAGTCGGGGCCAGGTGCGGTGGCTCATGCCTGTAATCTCAGCACTTTGGGAGGCCGAGGGCGGATCACGAGGTCAGGAGGTCAGGACCATCCTGGCTAACACGGTGAAACCCTGTTTCTACTAAAAATACAAAAAAATTAGCCGGACGTGGTGGTGGGAGCCTGTAGTCCCAGCTACTTGGGAGGCTGAGGCAGGAGAATGGTGTGAACCTGGTCAATGGAGCTTGCAGTGAGCCGAGATCACACCACTGCACTCCAGCCTGGGCAACAGAGTGAGACTCCGTCTCAAAAAGAAAAAAAAAAGGTGGAGGGGCCACAGTGGCTCACACTTGTAATCCCAGCACTTTGGGAGGCCGAGGCGGGTGGGTCACAAGGTTAAGAGATGGAGACCACTCTGGCCAACATGGTGCAACCCTGTATCTATGAAAAATACTAAAATTAGCCAGGTGTGGTGGCATGCGTCTGTAGTCCCAGCTACTCAGGAGGTTGAGGCAGGAGAATCGCTTGAACCCGGGAGGCAGAGGTTGCAGTGAGCCGAGATCGTGCCACTGCACTCCAGCGTGAGCAAGAGGGAGATTCTGTCTCAAAAACAACAACAACAAAACACACACACACACACACACACACACACAGAGAGAGAGAAATCGGGGACGCGGTGGCTCATACCTATAATCCCAGCACTTTGGGAGGCCGAGGCAGGCGGATTACCTGAGGTCAGGAGTTCGAGACCAGCCTAGCCAACATGGTGAAGCCCTGCCTCTACTAAAAATACAAAAATTAGCTGGGCCTGGTGGTGGGCGCCTGTAATTCCAGCTACTCAGGAGGCTGAGGCAAGAGAATCACTTGAACCCAAGAGGTAGAGGTTGCAGTGAGCTGAGATTGTGCCATTGCACTCCAGCCTAGGCAACAAGAGCGAAACTCTGTCTCACAAAAAGAAAAAAAAAAAGGAAGTCGACAGGCGCACCCAAATCTTGGAAATCATCACTAAAGAACTTATCCATGTAACCAAAAACTACCTGTTACCCAAAAACTATTGAAATAAAATAAAATTATATATATAATCACAATATATATAAGTATATATGTATACATATACTTTTTCATTATATATATATATACACTTTTTTTTTTTTTTTTTTTGATACGGAGTCTCACTCTGTGACCCAGGCTGGAATGTAGTGGCATGATCTCGACTCACTGCAATCTGCCTACCGGATTCAAGCAATTCTCCCTGCCTCAGCCTCCCGAGTGGCTGGGACTACAGGTGCCCACCACCACGCCCAGCTGTTTTTTGTATTTTTAGTAGAAGACAGGGTTTCGCCATGTTGGCCAGGCTGGTCTCGAACTCCTGACCTCAGGTGATCCACCTGCTTCAGCCTCCCAAAGTGCTGGATTACAGGTGTGAGCCACCGCGCCCGGCCATATATACTATTTTTTTAAAAAGAGAGAAGTAATTTTAGCTTACTCTAAAAGGAATGGCTTGTGTAAAACTTTTACTGAGATAAAGACATTCCAGGCAGAGGTCACACAGCACATGCAAAGGTCTAAAGATCATGGCATGCCCAGGTAACTACAACTCACTATTAAAATTTGAGTCAATGTAAAGGTAAACTATAAACCAAAGAATAAGTTGAGAATCTCTCTGATTCACTAAGGGAGTAAAAAGACAAATAAGGTTCCGCGGTGGCTCAAGCCTGTAATCCCAGCACTTTTGGGAGGCAGAGGCGGGCAGATCATGAGGTAAGGAGTTCAAGACCAGCCTGGCCAACACAGTGAAACCCCATCTCTACTAAAAATACAAAAATTAGCCAGGTATGGTGGCAAGTGCCTGTAATCCCAGATACTGGGGAGGCTGAGGCAGGAGAATTGCTTGAACTTGGGAGGCGGAGATTGCAGTGAGCCGAGATCCCGCCACTGCACTCCAGCCTGGGCAACAGAGCAAGACTCCATCTCAAAAAAAAAAAAAAAAAAGATTACATTCATCCATCCATCTTTTCAAAACACAACTTGAGCCCCTCCTGTTTTAAATATTCCATGGTACTGGGAAATGTAATAGGTTACAAGAGAGCCCTGTGTTCTACTGATTGAAATTTAACAGATGAAAGGTCTTAAACATGGGTAATTGCATTTTATAAAAAAGATGGATTTGCAAAAGATCTTGCATAATTCAACAGTCACCTAATTTGAGGTTAAGGCTGATAAGAGACAACTGATATTTCTGTTACTGCCTAGGTAATACCAACATAGGATAACAGCACAACATTGGTTTACAGCTCAGTCAGGTTTGCATATAACAGGATTTCTGAAGACTTTCTGAAATGAAAAGGTAACATTTCAAACTCTGAATAGGAAACGAAACTTTTAACAATCACATAGTTCAAGTCTGTATATGATGTAACCACACTGAAATTATATACGTGAACAAGAAAAAGCACAGGCCAGGCATGGTGCCTCAAGCTTGTATAATCCCAGCACTTTGGGAGGCCAAGGAGGGCTGATCACTCAAGCTCAGGAGTTCGACGCCAGCTGGGGCAACATAATGAAACCTTGTCTCCACGAAAAACATGAATATTAGCCTGGTGTAGTGGTGTGCACCTGTAGTCCCAGCTACTCAGAGGCTGCGGTGGGAAGGGATCACCAAGCCCAGGAGGCAGAGATTGCAGTGAGCTGAGAATGAGCCACTGCACTCGAGCCTGGGCGACAGATCAAGACTTGGTATCCAAAAAAAAAAAAAAAAGGAAATGAATGCTCATAAAAAGTCTAGGATACTCATTACTGATTTAATGTGACTTAATTGATTGCCAGCGGCATGACTTTATAAAGTTGGTCACCCTCTGCTACACTTGGCAAACCTTAGAATAATCATGATAGAGTTAGGCCAAGAGCAAAATCGTGGCAGGAGAGGGGCAGGGTTTTTTTTATTTGTTTGTTTTTTGGGTTTTGTTTTGTTTTTTTTTTTTTTGCAAATTATAAAACCATATTACTCCTGGAAATTCCAGCGAGCCTTCTCAGCACAAGAATTTGTCAGATCACTCAGGTATGTTGGTATAAAATACACATACTCTTCCCCTTTTCTCTGTTTTTCTCACACACATAAATACTTTTCTTTTTAAAGGCTAGGGGCATTAAGGGCCTGTGAATGAGCTTTTTCAGCATGTATAATAACACATCTTCACTAAATACCCCTCTCCCCTTTCAATAACTAACAGGCCAGCAACAACACTGAAGTGACTTCAGACAACTCTCCTGGGAGCAACTAGACATTGTTTAAAAAAAAAAAAAATCAGTGGACAATACAGACTTATGTCAGGATCTAAAAAGAGTAAGCTTTGTGATGAAGCAAAATGCTTTCAAGTCCAGATGGCTTATAGGGACTGTTTTGCCCCACTGTTCTGGGGAAAAACAAATGAATACTTTGAAAAGACAAGCTCCCAAAGTTAAAAAAAAAAAAATTCCCTAGAGGTTGTTGCTTGTTGGAATAAAGATGCAGAAGAAAAAAGAAAAGAAAAAGAATACCCATTTAAATACTTTGACTACAGAACTTGTCTAAAAAATAATATCAAATAAAAGGCTGACTTATTAAGTGTCCATCAAGATATTATATTAAACAATTAGTTAAATGTAATTGTTTTTAAATGTAATTTCTTTTAAGAAATAAGACAGGATTGAAGACCATATTAAATAACACTCAAGGGATGTAATCCTCCCAAGTCCAAAATGTGAAAAAATTTTAACACAAATAATTTGGTTTCTTCTACAATAAACGTCAAGTGGGGAAAAAAGAAAAAAAGAACCACTATATATAAAGAGAAACTTGAGACATATTGAATCCAGTATAAATGTGTAGACTCTCTTGTTTAGATACTGATTGAAAACAACCAACTACAAAACTACATTTGTGAGACAATTAGGGAAATGTGAACACTTATTAAGTATTAAATTTATTAAAGAGCAATTGTTTATAAATTTTAGATGTGATACTGATGTTGTGGTTTCTGTATTTGTTAAACAGCCCTATCTCCTAAGGATACAATGATATAGTCTTGTCTGCCTTAATATTATGGTGAAAATGCTGAAGGGAGGTAGGGAAGCACAGGTGAAAAAAACATTGGCTTGGCCAGGCACAGTGGCTCATGCCTGTAATCTCAGTGCTATGGGAGGCCAAGGTGGGAAGATCACTTGAGGCCAAGAGTTTGAGAACAGCCTGAGGAACACAGAGAGACCCTCATCTCCACAAAAAAGAAAAAGAAAAATTTAGCTGGACATGGTGGCAGACACCTGTAGTTCTAGCTACTCAGGAAGCTAAACTGGGAGGACTGCTTTAGCCCAGGAGTTCTAAGCTGCAGTGAGCTATGATCACACCACTGCATGACAGCCTGGGCTACAGAGCGAGCAAATGTCTCTTTTTTTTTTCTAAAGAAAAAATACTGGCATATTGTTGGTAACTGTTGAAGTTGAATGATGGGTATATGGGAGTTCATATATATTCTACTATTCTCTCTAATCTTCAATGTTTGGATATTTCTGTAAAAAAAAAAAAAAAGTTGGCCAGGCAAAGCGGCTCATGCCTGTAATCCCAGCACTTTGGGAGGCTGAGGTGGGCAGACTGCTTGAGCTCAGGAAGTTGAGAGCAGCCTGGGCAAAACAGCAAAACCCCTTTTCTTTTTAAAAAACAAAAAATAAAAATAAATTTTAAAAAAGTTTAAAACAAACTGGAATAAAAGTATCAGTAGTGTTTAATATGAAAAGTTTTTCCTGCCATTAAAAAGCAAATATGCAGAAAGGGGCATGTACAAAGACATTCACTGAAGGGCTATATGTAACAGTTCAAAACTGGAAGATAACTTAAATGTCTATCAACAGACAGTAGATAAGAAAATTATAATAGATTCATACTATGGAAAATATGTAATAGAAAACTGGTGTGGTATGTGATGATGGGAATGAAAACAGGAGAGTTCAGTGGAAGTCTAAAATCACTAGTTAGTAATATTCCTAGTAAGTAAACAGTCCCATAGCAGAGTGGCCAGGTGGCCTTCCTTGCTCAACTACATAGGAAATAAGAGGTTTGTCTTCTGAATAAACTGAACCAGAGATTTTAGACTAGGAACATTCTAGGCACAGCCAGGCAGGTGCCAAATGACAAGTGAAATTACATGAAAGTCTGAAGTCTACATACTAAAAACAGTAATAGGGCCTCCTTCCTGCCTTCACCCAGGTTGCAATAATGTAGATAACTAGGCTTACCTACCACTCCACCAGCCACCCCTCAAAGAGATTATCCTTCTCTGGAAAAACTCAAATGTCTCTACGAAAGGACCATGGGATACTGAAATCTGGGTTCCCAAGAGGCAGTAAACTGTATTCAGGCACACAAAGCTTCCAACCCTCCTTTTTTAGTGCCTCACTTTTAAAACATGAAGAGATAATTAAGAATTATAAGGCACTTTAAGTTCTAGCCTGAAAGAGAGAAACCAAAACTATAAGAAATGAAAATGGGACTCTGAAGAAACAGACAAAACAGGAAACAAATGAAAACTATAATTAATACACTCAGGGACCACAGAAAAGTCATTGCTCCCATGAAACCAGAATAGTATGCTATTTTTAAAAGTAGTGAGGAGAGAAGCAAAACAAGAAAGAACACTTGGAAATTATTAAAGTATGAATTGACGAATCCAGCACTTTTTGTCTTTCTTATATACAAACTATACCTTAGGGTAACCAAACAGTTGATGAGGGGAAGTTTCCTTTACAAGAAAATTTAGCTGATAAATGTTGAAGGAATAAATGGATTGAAATAGCATCATTTCCCAACCCCTAATGATATAATAAGGAATATCCAGTTTTCCAGGTTGTCTCATAAATGTTTTTACACTCATGATCCAAACAAGGTTCATACATTACATTTGGATAATATATCTCTTAAGTCTCTTTTAAACTCCAGATCCCCGAATAATGATCCTTTTCACCTAAGTGATGATCCTATAATGGAATACTATAAAACCATTAAAAATATATAGCTATATACTTCCAGACA
Organism: Theropithecus gelada; assembly: GCF_003255815.1. Taxonomy (NCBI): domain Eukaryota; kingdom Metazoa; phylum Chordata; class Mammalia; order Primates; family Cercopithecidae; genus Theropithecus; species Theropithecus gelada. The sequence continues at coordinate 22,629,084 of NC_037684.1, read as the reverse complement.
TAGTTTGTTGCCAGTTATCAGTGAATAAAACTGAATAGGCAATTCGCAGAAAAGTAGAATCACCAGTAAATGTAAAACATGCTCAAGCACACTAGTGATCTGACAAAAGCAAATAAAAATAAGAAGTGGCAGCCAGGCGAGGCGCAGTGGCTCACACCTGTAATCCCAGCACTTTGGGAGGCCGAGGCGGGCAGATCACAAGGTCAGGAGATCAAGACCATCCTGGCTAACACTGTGAAACCCCGTCTCTATTAAAAATACAAAAAAAAATTTGCCGGGTGTGGTTGGCGGGTGCCTGTACTCCCAGCTACCAGGAGGCTGAGGCAGGAGAATGGCATGAACACAGGAGGCAGAGCTTACAGACAGCCGAGATCTCACCACTGCACTCCAGCCTGGAGGACAGAGTGAGACTTCGTCTTAAAAAAAAAAAAAAAAAAAAGTGGCGGCACGGTGGCTCATGTCTGTAATCCCAGCATTTCGGGAGGCTGAAGGGGCAGATCATGAGGTCAGGAGTTCAAGACCAGCCTGACTAACATGGTGAAACTCCATCTCACTTGATCTTAGCCAAAAGTCAAGAAACGATGAAACCCCTTCTCTACTAAAAATACAAAAATTAGCCAGGCATGGTGGCGCATGCCTGTAGTCCCAACTAGTCGGGAGGCTGAGGCAGGAGGATCACTTGAACCTGGGAGGTGGAGGCTGCAGTGAGCTAAGGTCGTGCCACTGCACCCCAGCCTGGGCGACAGAGTGAGACTCCGTCTCCAAAAAAGGAAAAAAAATTATATACATACATAGTGATATATATATAGTGATATATATGTATACACATGTATAGTTATATATATGTGTGTGTGTGTGTGTATACATATATATAAGGTGGTTTCACATCTGTAATCCCAGAACTTTGGGAGGCTGAGGTGGGTGGATCACTTGAGGTCAAGAGTTCAAGACCAGCCTGGAGAACATGGTAAAATCCGAACTCTACTAAAAACACAAAAACTAGCCAGACATGGAGGAGGCGTGTGCTTGTAATCCCAGCTACTTGGGAGGCTGAGGCAGCAGAATTGCTTGAACCCAGGAGGCAGAGGTTGCAGTGAGCCAAGATTGCTCCACTGCACTCCGGTCTGGGTGACAGAGCAATATTCTGTCTCAAAAAAAGAGAAGAGAAGAGAGAAAAGTAAAGTGTTGGTAAAGATATAGGAAAATGAGAAGTCTTTTCTACTACTGATAGGAATATAAATCACTGCACTCCTTTGACAAGCAATGTTACCGTATCCAGTTAATTTTACAAATATATATCCTAAAACCTGGCATCCTATTTCTAAAATATATACCTTTGAGAAGATCTTACACATGCACCAAATGTTACTGCAACAACGTCTGTAATATATAATGTGGTAATGAAGATGGATAGTGGTATAGTCATGTGATAGAATACACAGCAGTTAAAAGGAAAGAATTAGATGCATATGTATATCAACATGGACAGATCAACAGATAAAAAAATAAAATGCAAGATTATATAAGAATGTAACAGTGTCATATTGTGAAATACATATGTGGTCTCTGACCCAGTTTCCTAACATATAATTCCTAAAATCCTTAGAATTTCCAGAGAGATGTCTTTTTGTATGTTAATGAGTAGATTCATGGCTGGCAGCCCCTATGTAGTAGCTTAAGGATGGGAGCTGGTCATTGGAAAGACCAAAAGCATAATTAGAGGGTTAGGACTTTCAGCCCATCCCACACAACCTCCCGGGAGGGGAAAAGGGCTGAGGGGAAAGGGGCTGAAGGTGAAGTTGATCACCAATGGCCAATGGTTTCATACCTACGTAGTGACGACTCCATAAAAACTCAAAAGAACAAGGTTGAGAGATCTTCCAAATAGCTGAACACACGGAGGTTCCTGCAGGGTGACATGCACAGGGAGGGCATGGAAGCTCTGCACCACTAACCCCATACCTTGCTTTATGGATCTTTTCATCTACATCCTTTGTAACAGTAAACATAAGTGTTTCCCCAGGTTCTGTGAACCACTCAGTAAATCAACTGAACCTGAGGACGGGGGTTGTGGGAACCCCAGTTTATAGCCAGTTGGAGACTGTACTGGACACAGAGGATTCATCAGAAATAAAAGACAGTAGCTGGGCAAGGTGGTACATAACTGTAATCCCAGTGATTCAGAGGCTGAGGCAGGAAGACAGCTTGCACCCAGGAATTCAAGATCAGCCTGGGCAACACAGCAAGACCCTCATCTCATGAAGAAAACAAATTAGGCCGGGCGCGGTGGCTCAAGCCTGTAATCCTAGCACTTTGGGAGGCCGAGACGGGCGGATCACGAGGTCAGAAGATCGAGACCATCCTGGCTAACACGGTGAAACCCCGTCTCTACTAAAAAATACAAAAAACTAGCCGGGCAAGGTGGCGGGCGCCTGTAGTCCCAGCTACTCGGGAGGCTGAGGCAGGAGAATGGCGTAAACCCGGGAGGCAGAGCTTGCAGTGAGCTGAGATCCGGCCACTGCACTCCAGCCCGGGCGACAGAGCCAGACTCCGTCTCAAAAAAAAAAAAAAAAAGAAAACAAATTATAGTATCTATATTACACACACACACACACACACACACATATATGTACATATATATATATGGCAGGTTGGTCAGAAGCACAGGTAAAATAACCTGAGTCTTGAGATTGGCATAAGTGTTGGCGGTGGTCTTGGGGACTGAGCCCTCAAACTGTGGGATCTGACACTATCTCCAAGTAGACAGTGTCAGAATTAAGGTAGATGACACCTAGCTGGTACCTGATACAGAACTGATTGCTTGCTGGTAGGGAAAACCACTCCCATATTTTTTATTTGTTTGCTTTTTAAGATAGGGTCTCATTCTGTTGCCTGGGCTGGAGTGCAGGTGACACAATCCCAGCTCACCGCAACCTTGACCTTCAGGGCTCAAGCAATCCTCCTGCCTCAGCCTTCCAAGCAGCTGGGACTACAGGCACATGCCAACACGCTCAGTTAATTTTTGTATTTTTTATAGAGATGGGATTTCATCATGTTGCTCAGGCGGGGCTCAAGCAATCCATCTGCCTCAGCCTCCCGAAGTGCTGGGATTATAGGCATGAGCCACCGCACCTGCCCTCCCCCACACATTTGGTCACATAAGTCTTCTACGTTTTTTTTTTTTTCAGGTCTGATGGGTAATGTGCCAATGTTGTAACAAGGTTCAAGGGTGGCATATCTCACACACCTGCATGAACACCCAATCATCATGCTCATGAACTACAAAAAGAGCAAGCTGATTGTTTTTGGTGTGACAGCAGAAGAAAGACAGTTAATGGGTTTTTTTTCCCACTCTTAAGCAATGGTTTCTGAATTAGAGGGAAGAGTGAGGCAGTTATAATCACAAACGCTCTGAGAGATTGTTTTCCAAACACACAGGCCCTGTCTAGCAGCACTTCTTCCACCCAGAGTCTCACAAGCCTATGGGGGTAGATGGGTTTTTCTTTTTTTTTTTTGAGACGGAGTTTTGCTCTTGTTGCCCAGGTTGGAGCGCAGTGGTGTGATCTCGGCTTACTGCAACCTCCGCCTCCAGGGTTCAACCAATTTTCCTGCCTCAGCCTCCCCAGTAGCTGAGATTACAGGCATCCACCACCACGCCAGACTAATTTTCTATATTTTTAGTAGAGACGGGGTTTCTCTGTGTTGGCCAGGCTGGCCTCAAACTTCTGACCTCAGGTGATCCGCCTACCTCGGCCTCCCAAAGTGCTGGGATTACAGTCATGAGCCACTGTGCCCGGCTAGATGGGTTTAAAGAATTGGCTACCTTGGGCCAGGCACGGTGGCTCACACCAGTAATCCCAGCGACTTGGGAAGCCAAGGCGGGCGGATCACAAGCTCAGGAGATCAAGACCATCCTGGCCAAAATGGTGAAACCCGGTCTCCACTAAAAATACAAAAATTACCCAAGTGTGGTGGCGTGTGCCTGTAGTCCCAGCTACTGGGGAGGCTGAGGCAGGAGAATTGCTTGAACCCAGGAGGCAGAGGCTGCAGTGAGCTGCGATCACGCCACTGCACTCCAGGCTGGGTGACAGTGAGACTCCATTTCAAAAAAAAAGAATATGATGTACCATTAATACAGTGGAAAAGTGGCCGGGTGTGGTGGCTCACGCCTGTAATCCCAACACTTTGGGAGACCAAGGTAGGCAGATCACCTGAAATTGGGAGTTTGAGCCCAGCCTGAACAACATGGAGAAACCCTCTCTCCACTAAAAATACAAAATCAGCCAGGCATGGTGGCGCAAGCCTGTAATCCCAGCTACTTGGGAGGCTGAGGCAGGAGAACTGCTTGAACCCAGGAGGTGGAGGTTGCGGTGAGCCGAGATAGCGCCATTGCACTCCAGCCTGGGCAATAAGAGCAAAACTCTGTCTCAAAAATAAAAAAAAAAGGAAAAAAAAAAACAGTGAAAAAGTAGTATGTTCAAAGTAACTTGTGACATCATCTCAGCACTCAAAAAGTTTCAGATTTTGAAGCATTTCAGATTTCAGATTTTCAGATGAGGAATGCTCTACCTGTGCTATGTTTGCTACATCAGTCAAGTGATGCTTTACTTTGTTATGCAGTTTTGTGCTTCTGTAGGTATATGGCCAACATCTTATATTTCTGACTTTAATTTACAGATCTTTAATCCTGACACTGTGGTTTTTGCTTCAACACTTGACTCTGTTATGAAAATATTCTTCTATTAATAATAAAAAAAAATTCACTAGAAATTGTTACCTTAAAAAAGAACCGGCCGGGTGTGGTGGCTCATGCCTGTAATCCCAGCACTTTGGTAGGCCGAGGAAGGTGGATCACCTGAGGTCAGGAGTTCGAGACTAGCCTGGGCAAAAAGGCAAAACCCTGTCTCTACTAAAAATAAAAAAAAATTAGCCAGGCATTGTGGAAGGTGCCTGTAATTCCAGCTACCCAGGAGCCTGAGGCAAGAGAATCACTTGAACCTGGGAGGCAGGAGTTGCAATGAGCCGAGATTGTGCCACTGCACTCCAGCCCGAGCAACAGAGCAAGACTCTGTCTCCAAAAAGAAAAATAAAAAATTAAATAAAATAAGGGTAAATAAGCACTTCGCCCTTAAATGCTTCTTCAGTATGTCAAGGTAACAAACTTTAATGCTTGAGACATTTAATTTGGCTGTTTAGAAGTCTGTTTAATTCCTGGCCCTTGGCTAGGTTAAGGATGGTTAAAACTGAGCCAATTACAGACTGAATTCCTAACTCAAGATAAAAGTATTTTTTAAAGAGTTAAAACTAGGGTCGGGCACAGTGGCTCATGCCTATAATCCCAGCACTTTGGGAGGCCAAGGTGGGCAGACTGCTTGAGCCCAGAAGTTTCAGATCAGCTTGGGCAACATGGTGAGACTCTGTCTCTACAAAAAATACAAAAAGTAGCTGGACATGGTGGTGTCTGGCCTGATGCCTATAATACTTGTGACAGTGCCTGTCGTACCTGCTACTTGGGAGGCTGAGGTAGAAGGATCACAGGAGACTGGAAGTCAAGGCTGCAGTGAGCCATAATCATGCCACTGTACTCCAGTCTAGGACAGAGAGACCCTGTCTTCAAAAAAAAAAAAAAAAAGGCTAGGTGCAGTGGCTCACACCTGTACTCGGGCACTTTAGGAGGCCAAGGCGGGAGGATCACCTGAGGTCAGGAGTTCGAGACCAGCATGACCAACATGGAGAAATCCTGTCTCTACTAAAAATACAAAATTAGCCAGGCATGGTGGCACATGCCTGTAATCCTAGCTAATTGGGAGGCTGAGGCAAGAGAATCACTTGAACCCGGGGGGCAGAGGTTGCAGTAAGCCAAGATCATGCCATTGTACTCCAGCCTGGGTAACAAGAGCAAAACTCCATCTAAAAAAAAAAAAGTTAGGCTGGGCGCGGTGGCTCACGTCTGTAATCCCAGCACTTTGGGAGGCCGAGACGGGCGGATCACGAGGTCAGGAGATCCAGACCATCCTGGCTAACACGGTGAAACCCCGTCTCTACTAAAAATACAAAAAACTAGCCGGGTGTGGTGGCGGCGCCTGTAGTCCCAGCTACTCGGGAGGCTGAGGCAGGAGAATGGGGTGAACACGGGAGGCGGAGCTTGCAGTGAGCTGAGATCGCGCCACTGCACTCCAGCCTGGGCGACAGAGCGAGACTCTGTCTCAAAAAAAAAAAAAAAAAAAAAAAGTTAAAACTAAACAAAGCCAAAAATGAGTGTATAATTTCTGCCAAATGTGTCCCAAATCACATCAAACAAGTTCAAGTGGACTATTTTCATACAGAAACCATAGGCAATCTTTTTTTTTTTTTTTTTTGAGACAGAGTCTCACTCTGCTACCCAGGCTGGAGTACAGTGGCCGGATCTCAGCTCACTGCAAGCTCTGTCTCCCAGGTTTATGCCATTCTCCTGCCTCAGCCTCCCGAGTAGCTGGGACTACAGGCGCCCGCCACCTCACCCGGCTAGTTTTTTTGTATTTTTAGTAGAGACGGGTTTCACCGTGTTAGCCAGGATGGTCTCGATCTCCTGACCTCGTGATCCGCCTGTCTCGGCCTCCCAAAGTGCTGGGATTACAGGCTTGAGCCACCGCGCCCAGCCAGGCAATCATTTTTTTTTTAAAGTTACCCTTACGGGCTGGGCACGATGGCTCATGCCTATAATCCCAGCACTTTGGGAGGCCAAGGCAGGCGGATCACGAGGTCAAGAGATCGAGACCATCCTGGCCAACATGGTGAACCATCATCTCTACTAAAAATACAAAAATTAGGGGCCGGGCGCAGTGGCTCAAGCCTGTAATCCCAGCACTTTGGGAGGCCGAGGCGGGTGGATCACGAGGTCAGGAGATCGAGACCATCCTGGCTAACATGGTGAAACCCCGTCTCTACTAAAAATACAAAAAACTAGCCGGGCGTGGTGGCGGGCGCCTGTAGTCCCAGCTACTCGGAGGCTGAGGCGGGAGAATGGCCTGAACCTGGGAGGCGGAGCTTGCAGTGAGCCGAGATCGCGCCACTGCACTCCAGCCTGGGCGACACAGCGAGACTCCGTCTCACCGTAAAAAAAAAAAAACAAAAACAAAAAAAAAAAACAAAAATTAGCTGGGCTTAGTGGCACGCAACTGTAGTACCAGCTACTCGGGAGGCTGAGGCAGGAGAATCGCTTGAATCTGGGAGGCAGAGGTTACAGTGAGCCAAGATCGCGCCACTGCACTTCAGCCTGAGCGACACAGTAAAATTCTGTCTCAAAAAAAAAAAAAAAATTACCCTTCTGGTTTTACAAAAGTCTGGTTTGATCCTACACTTTGAAAAACCCGCTTAACCTTTAAAAAGGTATTTGTTTTGCCATTATCTGATGCCTGGCAAAAAATAAAAATAGAAAACAAACAAAAAAGGTATTTGTTTCTGACAGGTAGCAGTAACAAGACGTGGCTAGGCTAGAACAGGTAACTGAAAGAAAATTCAAATTGAGAAGCTCACAATTAAAAACAGAAATTTGATTTATACCATAATAGTCTTTTTTTGGGGGGGGGCGGGGGGGGGTGGAGTTTCAATATTGCTGCCCAGGCTGGAGTGCAATGGCTCAACCTCAGCTCACTGCAACCTCCGCCTCCCAGGTTCAAGCGATTCTCCTGTCTCAGCCTCCAGAGTAGTTGGGATTACAGGCGCCTACCACCATGCCTGGCTAATTTTTTGTATTTTTAGTAGAGACAGGGTTTCACCATGTTGGCCAGGCTGGTCTCAAACTCCTGACCTCAGGTGATCCGCCATCCCTGGCCTCCCAAAGTGCTGAGATTACAGGCATAAGCCACTGCGCCTGGCCTATACCATAACAGTCTAGCAGAGGCTTTTAACCAATATGGATTTCAATACCCCAAAAAATAATTGTTTATTTTTCTTTAGAACAAATGTTTTCTTCAGAAATAAATGTTATTTTACTAACCATTTTATCTGTTACTCTAAGGTACTGCTGAATCCTGATTAGAAAGGTCTAACGTGGGCCATGCACGGTGGTTCACATTTGTAATCCTAGCACCTTGAGAGGCCAAGGTGGGCGAACTGCCCAAGCTCAGGAATTTGATACCAGAATGGGTAACATGGTGAAACCCTGTCTCTAAAACACAAAAAATACAAAATACTAAAATACAAAAAATTAGCCAGGCATGGTGGCACACGCCGGTAGTCCCAGCTACTTGGAAGTCTGAGGCACGAGAATCGCTTGAACCTAAGGGCCAGAGGTTACAGTGAGCTGAGATCACGACTCTTCCAGCCTGTTATCCAGCCTGGGTGACAGCGTGAGACTTTGTCTACAAAAAAAAAAAAAAAAAGAAAGAAAGAAAAAAAATAGAAATGTCTAACATAAGAGACTAAACAAAGAGTTAAAATTAAGTTTTGGCACTCAATCTTCATTTGTATGAAAATTTTTTTTTTTTTTGAGGTGGAGTCTCACTGTGTCACCCAGGCTGCAGTGCAGTGGTATGACCTTTGTTCACTGCAATCTCCACCGCCTAGGTTCAAGTGATTCTCACGCCTCAGCCTCCCCAGTAGCTGGGATTACAGGTGTACATCACCACACCTGGCTAATTTTTTGTATTTTTAGTACAGATGGGGTTTTACCACGTTGGCCAGGCTGGTCTCGAACTCCTGACCTCAGATGTACTGCCCGTCTTGGCCTCCCAAAGTGCTGGGATTACAAGCATGAGCCACTGTACCCGGCATTATTAATATTATCACTATTATTTTTAGAGATGGGGTCTTGCTATGTTGCCCAGCTGGCCTTGAATTCCTGGGCTCAATCTCTTTTGAGTAGCTGGGACTTCAGGCGTGTGTCACTATACCCACCTTGAATTCCTACAATACTTCTGAAAGTAATTCCAATGATCTTAACATTTAGATTTTTTAAATGCATAAATATTTATAGACTAGTATAACAATGTAAGTAAAGTGTCTGAAATAAGTCTGAAATAATTATATCCAGGAGAAGTCATAGTTTTTCTGTATATGCAAAAGTGAAAGGACTTATTGAAAAACTTTTTGGAAGTTTTAGCATAACTTGGCACCAGAAGTAAGAACAATAATTTGAATGCACAAAGAGAACTTGAAATGGTTAGTCTTAGCAATCTGACCTTTAGCATAGTCATCCATCCAACCAACAAATTTCTGTTAATTATCTACTGCATCTTAGTTGGTGGGAGAATAAAAGCAATAGGTTACTTTGACATAGCATTGAAAGTGTTATAAGAAGGCAAGAGGACTGTAAGCTGTGGAAGGATACAAAATGTGCCCAATCCACACTCGATTGTTAAGGCTTTCCAGAATTGAAATCTGAAAGATAAATAAAATTAGGCAACAGAAAAGAAGAGAAAGTGAGTGCAAAGCAAAGGAATAGCTTTTAGGAAGGCCTAGAGAGAGAATACTTTTTGCAAACCAAACTCAAAATGTTCAGTATGGCTCAAAAAGAAACAGATGAAACTGACAAGATTGGGGCAGCCAGATCACAAGGTCTTGTATGTTAGGAACTTAAGTCATTTTCAAGAGCTTTAGAAAGAGCAACTGGCTAGGCACGTGTGCCTCACATCTGTATTCTCAGCCTTTTGAGAAGCTGAAGTGAGAGGACCACTTGAGCCCAGGAATTCGAGAAAAAGCCATTAAGGGCTTGTGGAATGATCTGATCAGATTTCCATTTTGGAGAGATGGGCGGTTTACAGGTTGGCCATACTGGAAGCAGAAAAATCAGTTATGGACTAGTTTTAGTTGTCCATTCATCTATTCAGAAAAATTTCCCTGGCACTTTCTATGTGCTAGGTACTGGGATATAGTGGTGAATGACAAACTTCCAGGTCTATGGAGTTTGCATTCAGGGTGAGAGATATTGGTGGCCTGTACCAGAGTAGTATAAATGGATTTAGAAAGTAATGAGATTGCAGCAATATTTAAAAGTTGAAAACAAAAGAAAGTAGCAATGGGAATGAGGAAGAGTTAGGGATGGTAACCTGATTTCTGGCCAGGTAGATGGTAGTATCATTCAAGAAGATAGGGAACAAAAGAGAACCAGATTTGGGAGATAAGTTCAGTTTTGGACACGTTGGGAGATATTCACGCCTGGTAAACAATCATAAGATGAATGTGAAACTCCAGAGAGAGATCTGGCCTTAAAGTTCTTAGCAGGCTATCAGTTCCATGAGTAAACAATCATAAGACGAATCTGAAACTCCAGAGACAGATCTGGCCTTAAAGTTCTTAGCAGGCTATCAGTTCCATGAGAGAAGGACCTTGTCTGTTTTACTCACCACTGTATGCCCAATGGGCACAGTATCAGGCACATAGTTGGCACTCAATGAAAGTATCTGTAAGGCCGGGCGTGGTGGCTCACACCTGTAATTCTAGCACTTTGGGAGTCTGAGGCAGACGGATCACACAAGGTCACCAAGTTCAAGACCAGCCTGACCAAAATGGAGAAACCCCATCTCCACTAAAAATACAAAATTAGCCAGGTGTGGTGGCACATGCCTGTAATCCCAGCTACTCAGAGCTGAGACAGGAGAATCGCTTGAACCCAGGAGGTGGAGGTGATGGTGAGGTGAGATCATGCCATTGCACTCCAGCTTGGGCAACAAGAGTGAAACCCCATCTCAAAAATAAATAAATAAGTAAATAAATAATATCTGTTAGATGAATGGGTTAAACATTTTGGAATAATCAACAAACGGTAAATTGAACCCCTGGAAATAGAGGACCTTAGAAAAAATGCCCAGGAGTACAACATTCATCTGAGTAAGAGGAATCCACAGAATGGTCAGGTAGGTAAGAGGAAAGCCAAGGAATTTCAAAGTCAAAAAACCTAAATATAATGTTTCTCAGAGGAAGAAGTAGCCAAAAAACACTGCTGAGACATCAAGTATGAGAAGGAATAAGATAGAAAACAAGAAAGGTATTTATGAGAACTTTTCTGAATGTTTAAGAATGAGTAGAAGACAATCTAAATAAGTATCTAAAGTTTCAGATCTAAATAATTACCTTATAAGATGAAATGAATTATTTGCTGCAAGAGCAGCTTAACCTTTTTTTCTTCCCTTTTATTCCCCAGTAGCTTGAATAAACACTTAAAGCTTAACCTTTATTAACTTGTTTATTCCATCTAAAGTGCCTACCTCTTCACTGCTGCTTGCTTGGTTAAAAAAACTAAAATTATGGCCGGGCGCAGTGGTTCATGTCTGTAATACCAGCACTTTGGGAAGCAGAGGCAGGAGGATCACTTGAGGCCAGGAGTTCGAGGCCATCCTGGGCAACACAGCAAGATTCCCCCCGACTCTACAAACGCGCACACACACACACACTAGCTGGGCATGATGGCATACACCTGTAGTCCCAGCTACTTAGGAGGTTGAGGTAAGAGAATCATTAGAGCCCAGGAATTCGAGGCTGCAGTGAGCTATGATCACTTACTCCACTGCACACCAGCCTGGGTGACAGAGCAAGACCGTGTCTCAAAATAAATAGATAAGAAAAATAAAATTTAAAAAAAATTTTAAGTAAAATAAAGTGCCTGCCATTCTAGTCTTTATCCCATCACCCTGTTTATTTCCTGCATGGCATCTATCACCATCTGTAATTAACTGGTTTGCTTATTGTTTATTGCAATGTGAACTCCAAGAAAACATGGGCTACCTTCCCTGTCTGTTTCATTAGTGGCTACATCCCCAGGGCTTAGAACAGTGTCTTGCTCTGCCAGGCGCGGTGGCTCACGCCTGTAATCCCAGCACTTTGCGAGGCCAAGGCAGGTGGATCACCTGAGGTCAGGAATTCAAGATCAGCCTGCCAACATGGTGAAACCTTGTCTCTACCAAAAATACAAAAATTAGCCAGGTGTGGTGGTAGGTGCCTGTAATCCCAGCTACTCAGGAAGCTGAGGTGGGAAAATCACCTGAAACTGGGAGGTGGAGGTTGCAGTGATCCGAGATCAAGCCACTGCACTCCAGTCTGGGCAACAGAGCAAGACTTCATCTTAATTTTTTTTTAAAAAAAAAAAAGGCCGGGTGGCCGGGCGCGGTGGCTCAAGCCTGTAATCCCAGCACTTTGGGAGGCCGAGACGGGCGGATCACGAGGTCAGGAGATCGAGACCATCCTGGCTAACACGGTGAAACCCCGTCTCTATTAAGAAATACAAAAAACTAGCCGGGCGAGGTGGCGGGCGCCTGTAGTCCCAGCTACTCGGGAGGCTGAGGCCGGAGAATGGCGTGAACCCGGGAGGCGGAGCTTGCAGTGAGCTGAGATCCGGCCACTGCAGTCCAGCCTGGGTGACAGAGCGAGACTCCGTCTCAAAAAAAAAAAAAA
>NC_037684.1:22549173-22616615 GCF_003255815.1 Theropithecus gelada | reverse complement strand
AAAAAAAAAAAAAAAAAAAAAAGGCCGGGTGCAGTGGCTCACGCCTGTAATCCCAGCACTCTGGGAGGCTGAGGCTGGCGGATCACAAGGTCAGGAGTTCAAGACCAGCCTAGCCGATATGCTGAAACCCCGTCTCTATTAAAAATACAAAAAGTAGCCAGGCATGGTGGTGTGCACCTGTAGTCCCAGCTACTTGGGAGGCTGAGGCAGAAGAATCACTTGAACCCGGGAGGCGGAGGTTACAGTGAGCCAAGATCCCACCACTGCACTCCAGCCTGGGCAAGAGTGAGATTCTTTCCATCTCAGAAAAAAAAGGAAAAGAACAGAGCCTGGCTCAATAAATAAATAAATATTTGTTCTTTCTAACCATCTACGTTTCTATTTTATCCTTCCACCTACTTGGGGAAATGGGATAAGATAGAACTAGAAAATCATAAAGTTCCCATCCAGCTCTTTAAAAGAAACTGTAGGAAGGCTGTTCGCAGTGGCTCACGCCTGCAATCCCAGAACCTTGGGAGGCCAAGGCAGCAGATCACTTGAGACCAGGAGTTCGAGACCAGCCTGGGCAACATAGTTCGATCCCCATCTCTACCAAAAAATAATAATAATTAATTAAATTAAAACTGCAGGAAGAACAAGAGAAAACACACTTTAAAGGGCAATAATAGCCGGACACGGTGGCTCACTCCTGTAATCCCAGCACTTTGGGAGGCCAAGGTGGGCAGATTGCAAGGTTAGGAGTTCGAGACCAGCTTGGCCAATATGGTGACACCCCATCTCTACTAAAACTACAAAAATTAGCTGGGCATAGTGGCACGCGCCTGTACTCCCAGCTACTCAGGAGGCTGAAGCAGGAGAATTGCTTGAACCCAGGAGGTGGAGGTTGCAGTGAGCCGAGATCATGCCACTGCACTCCAGCCTGGGCAACAGAGCAAGACTCCATCTCAAAAAAAAGCTTAAAAAAAAAAAAAGCAATAATAGACAGGGCATGGTGGCTCACACCTGTAATCTCAGTTACTTGGGAGGCTGAGGTAGGAGGATAGCTTGAGCCCAGGAGGTTGAGGCTACAGTGAGCTGTGATTGCAACACTGCCCTCCAGCCTGGGCAATAGCATGAGACTCTGTCTCAAAAAAAAAAAGGGGGGGGGCAATAATAGAATCCAGAATCACAAAAATTCTAGGCCTGTACCCCAAAGGAAATCTTATCAGCAGGTAAAAGAATTTCTCAGGCTCTATAATCCTGGCAGAACAGGTAAACAAGTCAGAAACAAGATATCCTGGAAATGAGAAAAGTAAAAAAAAAAAAAAAAAAAAAGATGGCCGTGGGGCAATGGCTGGCACTGGTTATCCCAGCATCTTGGGAGGCTGAGGCAAGCAGGTCACCTGAGGTCGTAAGTTCAAGCCCAGCATGGTCAACATGGCGAAACCCCGTCTCTACTAAAAATACAAAAATTAGTTGGGTGTGGTGGCGGGCACCTGTAGTCCCAGCTACTCAGAGGCTGAGGCACGAGAATCACTTGAACCCAGGAGGTGGAGGATGTGGTGAGATGAAATTGCGCCACTACACTCCAGCCTGGGTGACAAAGTGAGACTCTGTCTCAAAAAAAAAAAAAGTTACTAGCAAAAATATTAAATGTAGGGTCAGTTTCTGTATTTCTATATCTCAAAGTTTCAAAAAGGGGAAAAAATTATTTTCTTTTTGAGACAGGGTCTTGCTCTGTCATCCAGAGCAAGTGGTACAGTGTGCCAGAGTGCACTGGCACAATCGGGGCTCACTGCAACCTCGAACTCCTGGGCTCAAGGGATCCTCCCACCTCCGCATCTCGAGTAGCTGGAGCCACAGGTGTATACCACCACACCTGGCTAATTTTTCTATTTTTTGTAAAGATATGGTCTCACTATGTTGCCTAGGCCGGTCTGGAACTCTGGGGCTCAAGCTATCCTCCTTCCTTGGTCTCCTAAACTGCTAAGATTATAAGCATGAGCCACTGTGCCTGGTCCATAACAGTTTTTATCTAATAATTTTATTTATTTATTTATTTATTTTGAGACAGAGTTTCACTCTTGTTTCCCAGGCTGGAGTGCAATGGCACGATCTCGGCTCACTGCAACCTCCACCTCCCGGGTTCAAGCAATTCTCCTGCCTCAGTCCCCTGAGTAGATGGGATTACAGGCATGCACCACCACGCCTGGCTAATTTTACATTTTTAGTAGAGACAGGGTTTCTCCATGTTGGTCAGGCTGCTCTCGAACTCCTGACCCCAGGTGATCCGACCGTCTCGGACTCCCAAAGTGCTGGGATTACAGACGTGAGCCACCACACCTGGCCAATGTGATAATTTTAAAACAAAACTAGCCAATTTTAATTCCGTTCTATAGATCTTAAATTTTTTTCTTTTCTTTTTTTTTTTTTTTTTTTGAGACTGAGTCTCGCTCAGTCTCCCAGGCTGGAGTGCAGTGGCCGGATCTCAGCTCACTGCAAGCTCTGCCTCCTGGGTTTACGCCATTCTCCTGCCTCAGCCTCCCGAGTAGCTGGGACTACAGGCGCCACCTCGCCCGGCTAGTTTTTTTGTATTTTTTAGTAGAGACGGGGTTTCACCATGTTGGTCAGGCTGGTCTCGAACTCCTGACCTCATGATCTGCCCACCTCAGCCTCTCAAAGTGCTAGGATTACAGGCATGAGCCACCGCGCCCAGCCTCAAATTTAAATTTCGTATAGAAAAGTAACTAAAATGTAATCACTTCCTCTCAGATGAGTTTCATTAATTCATTATAAACATATTAAGAAGCTAGTCAGCTCTATAATAACTGACATATACCGTGCTCTTAAAAATTAATTCAAATTAATATAAGATGATATTACAAAGATTCTCTTTTTTTTTTCGACAGAGTCTTACTGTGTTGCCCAGGCTAGAGCACAGTGGCATGAACACATCTTACCTCAGCCTTGACTTCCTAGGCTCATGCGATCCTCCTGCCCTGGCCACCCAAGTAGCTGGGACTATAGGCACGCACCACCACACCAGGCTAATTTTTATATTTTTTGTAGAGACAAGGTTTTGCCATGTTACCTAGGCAGATCTTCAACTCATGAGCTCAAGTGTTCCGCCCACCTCAGCCTCCCAAAGTGCTGGGATTACAGGCGTTAGTTACCACACCCGGTCCTGGAAATGTTCTCAAACATAAATAATATAGTGGTTATATGGCAGAATATTCTCATTTTTTAGGAGATACATACGTTAAGTCCCAAGGCAAAGTGTCATAATGTCTGTAATTTAAATAAGTTAAATACTGAGGGGCAAAGAATCATAATGTCTGCAATTTAAAATGGTTCAGCAATTAAATATGTGTATATGTGTGTATGTGTATCTACACCGACACATCCACATATACAGACAAATAAAACAATGACTGAATCTATACAGTGGGTATACAAATGACAAATATACTTTCCATTTTTCTATATGTTTGAAAGTTTTCCTGGCTGGGCGCAGTGGCTCAAGCCTGTAATCCCAGCACTTTGGGAGGCCGAGACAGGCAGATCACGAGGTCAGGAGATCAAGACCATCCTGGCTAACACGGTGAAACCCCGTCTCTACTAAAAAATACAAAAAACTAGCTGGGCGAGGTGGCGGGCGCCTGTAGTCCCAGCTACTCGGGAGGCTGAGACAGGAGAATGGCATAAACCCGGGAGGCGGAGCTTGCAGTGAGCTGAGATCCGGCCACTGCACTCCAGCCTGGGCTACAGAGTGAGACTCCGTCTCAAAAAGAAAAAGAAAGTTTTCCTAATAAAAAGTTGGGGGGGTGGTGGAATTACTGAAAAAGTATGCTAATCTTAAAAAAAAAAAAGCCCTAGCTGGACGCGGTGGCTCACGCCTGTAATCCCAGCACTTTGGGAGGCAGAGGCAGGCAGATCACTTGAGCTCATAAATTCGAGACCAGCCTGGGCAACATGGTGAAACCCCATCTCTACAAAATATTAAAAATTAGCTGGGCATGGTGGTGCACACCTGTAGTCCCATCTACTTGGAAGGCTGAGATGGAACGATGGCTTGAGCCCAAGAGGCAATGGCTGCAGTGAGCCAAGATCATACCACTGCACTCCAACCTGGGCCGGACCTTGTCTAAAAAAAATAACATAAAATAAAATTCTATACCCTCAACTCAGCACTTCTCTATTACATTAATATATAAATTCCCATGGTTCAGTTCAAACATTTTTGGGTGTGCCTATTATGCCAAACTACTGAACGCTGTAATTCTTAAGAAAATAAAACACAGTATGGCCGGGTACGGTGGCCCATGCCTGTAATCCCAGCACTTTGGGAGGCTGAGATGTGAGGATCATCTGAGCCCAAATGTTCAAGATCAGCCTGGGCAACATGGGAAACCCATTTTTACAAAAAATACAAAAATTAGCCAGGCATGGCAGCATGATCCTATAGTCCCAGCTATTCGGGAGGTTGAGATGGGAGGATCATTAAGCTCCGGAGGCAGAGGGTGCAGTGAGCTGGGATCACACCACTGCACTCTGGCCTGGGCAACAGAGTGAGATCTCATCTCAATCAATCAATCAAAAAATCTATAAAAATATAAAAATATGTGTTTTTTAGGCCAGGTGCGGGGGCTCACACTTATAATCCCAGCACTTTGGGAGGCCGAGGCAGGGGGATCACCTGAGGTCAAGAGTTTGAGATCAGCCTGGACAACACGGTGAAACCCCGTCTCTATTAAGAATACAAAAATTAGCTGGGTATGCTGGCGCATGCCTATAATCCCAGATACTCGGGAGGCTGAAGCAGGAGAATCGCTGGAACCTGGGAAGTGGAAGTTACAGTGATCTGAGATCATGCCACTGCACTCCAGCCTGGGCGACAGCACAAGACTCTGTCTCAAAAATAAATTTTTTTAAAAATGGGCTGGGCACAGTGGCTCATGCCTGTAATCTCAGCATTGTGGGAGGCCAAGGTGGGCGGATCACAAGGTCAGGAGTTCAAGACCAGCCTGGCTAACATGGTGAAACCCCATTTCTACTAAAAGTACAAAAAGTAGCTGGGCATGATGATGCACGCCTATAATCCCAGCTACTCAGGAGGCTGAGGCAGGAGAATTGCTTGAACCCAGGAGGCAGAGGTTGCAGTACGCCAAGATTGTGCCTCTGCACCCCAGCCTAGGCGACAGGGCGTGAGACTCAGTATCAAAAATAAATAAAATTAAAAACTAAAATATCAAGTGTGGGCCAAGTGTGGTGGCTCACATCTGTAATCCCAGCACTTTGGGAGGTTGAGGCAGATGGATCACTTGAGGTCAGGAGTTTGAGACCACCCTGGCCAACATGGTGAAACCTGTCTCTACTGAAAATACAAAAATTAGCTGAGTGTAGTGGTACACACCTGTAATCCCAGCCACTCGGGCAGCTGAGGCAGGAGAATTGCTTGAACCTGGGAGGTGGAGGTTGCAATGAGCTAGGATCATGCCACTGCCCTCCAGTCTGGGCGACAGAGTGAGACTCTGTCTCGGAAAAAAAAAAATGAGTGAGAACACTGAAACAAGAACAATGAATGTCAATACCTATTTTCTTGCCCATGAGTCTTATGGGTTCCATGTTCATACACTTCCAAAGATAAGAAGTGTCAAAAGTCGGCTGGGCGCGGTGGCTCACACCTGTAATCCCAGCACTGTGGGAGGCCGAGGCAGGCGGATCACAAGGTCAGGAGATCGAGACCATCCTGGCTAACACGGTGAAACCCTGTCTCTACTAAAAAATAAAAACTAGCCGGGCATGGTGAGGGGCACCTGTAGTCCCAGCTACTCGGGAGGCTGAGACAGGAGAAAGGCGTGAACCCAGGAGGCGGAGCTTGCAGCGAGCCAAGATCACGCCACTGCACTCCAGCCTGGGTGACAGAGTGAGACTCCGTCTCAAAAAAAAAAAAAAAAGAAGTGTCAAAAGTCTCCATTTAAACAAAAATCATTTTGTTACTGCTTTAAGTGCTGATTCCGTGGGAACAAGTTAGAAAATTCTCAAGTTAGAAAATTTTTTGAGACTCCGTCTCAAAAAAAAAAAAAAAAAGTGTCAAAAGTCTCCATTTAAACAAAAATCATTTTGTTACTGCTTTAAGTGCTAATTCCGTGGGAACAAGTTAGAAAATTCTCAGTAGTGTCTCTCACCTCTGCATTCAATCATCCTATTGTTTTGGTTTTTGGTAAGAAACAGGGTCTTGCTCTGTTGTCAAGGCTGGAGTGCCGTGGCCCTGATAGCTCACTGCAGTCTCAAACTCCTGGGCTCAAGTGATCCTCCTGCCTTAGCCTCCTGAGTAGCTAGGACTGCAGGCTCGCACCATCACACCCAGCTATTTTTTTTATGGTTTTGGGGGGAAAGGTGTCTCACTACGTTGCCCAGGCTTGAACTCATCCTTTTTTTTTTTTTTTTTTTTAAGCAAAAGGCCACAAAAAAGCAGTCACAAAATCACACAATCCATTCCCAGTAAAGACATTCTCTCTTTAGCCCATTCTCTCCATGTATGAGTCTATCTCAAAAAGGAGGGAAGATGGCCGGGTGCGGTGGCTCACGCCTGTAATCCCAGCAGTTTGGGAGGCCGAGGTGGGCAGATCACGAGGTCAGGAGATCCAGACCATCCTGGCTAACCCGGTGAAACCCTGTCTCTACTAAAAATGCAAAAAATTAGCCGGGCGTGGTGGCAGGCGCCTGTAGTGCCAGCTAATCGGGAGGCTGAGGCAGGGGAATGGTGCGAACCTGGGAGGCGGAGCTTGCAGTGAGCTGAGATGGCGCCACTGCACTTCAGCCTGGGCGACGGAGCGAGACTCCACCTCAAAAAAAAAAAAGGCGGGGGAAGGAGCTGGGCGTGGTGGCTCACACCAGCAATCCCAGCACTTTAGGAGGCTGAGGCAGGCAGATTACCTGAGGTCAGGAGTTCGAGACCAGCCTGACCAACATGGAGAAACCCCATCTCCATTAAAAATACAAAATTAGCCGGACATGGTGGCGCATGCCTATAATCCCAGCTACTTGAGAGGCTGAGGCAGGAGAATCGTTTGCACCCAGAAGGCAGAGGTTGCAGTGAGCCAAGATCGCACCATTGCACTCTAGCCTGGGCAACAAGAGCGAAACTCCACCTCAAAAAAAAAAAAAAAGAAAAGGAAAGAAGATGGTGCATCTTCGTTTTTATGTGCAGTCTCCCTCTACCAAATGATGTTAATTGAGCTCTCACTTTGAGAATAACGGTGATAACATACAAGACCCACAGAATCACTAGGAACTAAATTCCGAAGGAAAAGGTTCTTTAAACTCGTATGTCTACTTTTCAGAAGTATCTTTTTTTTTTTTTTTTGAGAGGGCGTCTTACTCTATTGCCCAGGCTGGAGTATAGTGGCACGATCCCAGCTCACCGCAACCTCCACCTCCCAGGTTTAATTAATTCTTCTGCCTCAGTCTCCCCAGTAGCTGGGATTATAGGCATCCGCCGCCACACCCGGATAATTTTTGTATTTCTAGTAGAGACAGGGTTTCACCATGTTGGCGAGGCTGGTCTCACACTCCTGACCTCAAGTGATCCGTCTGCCTTGGCCTCCCAAAGTGCTGGGATTATAGATGTGAGCCACCACACCTGGCCCTCTTTTTAAAATTAAAGCAAATCATGCCTGTTTTAAAAGAATCAGAAGTTGCAGAAAACCCCTAACATACCCAGTTATAACCTCTCTCTCCAGATCATTTTGTATCCAGATTTTTATTTTAAAAAGTCACTGGGCTGGGCACAGTGGCTCACCCCTGTAAGTCCCAACACTTTGGCAGGATCCACAAGGCAGGAGGATCACTTGAGCCCAAGAGTTCCAGACTAGACTGGGCAACATAGTGAGACCTTGTCTCTATAAAAAATTTAATTAGCCCAGTGTGGTGATGCATGCCTGTGGTCCTAGCTACTCAGGAGGCTGAGGCCAGAGGATAACTTGAGCCCAAGAGATTGAGGCTGCAGTGAGCTGTGACTGTGCCACTACACCCTAGCCTAGGTGACTGCGTGAGACTCTGTCTCCAAAAAGAATTTAAATTTAAAAGTCACTGATTTAAAAATAAATTATTCAATAGGTTCACAGGGCTTATTCTGGACAGAGTCAACAGCATGTTCTGGCTGAAAAAGTCAAATTTAAACAGAGTAGAAAGTGAGGAGCTAGCTATGTAAAACTCTAAGGAGAGCATTCTAGAGCATGGGCAAAGGCATCCGACGGGTCTTGGTTAAAGAACAGAGAGGTGTGTCGCAGGCAGCCCAAAGGAGAGAGTGACGGGCATAAGATGACAGATTTCTTGATTAGCATCTGAAACAAGTCCAAATCTATCTAAAATTAGCCTTTCTTTAGGTCGTTTTTAAAGAATTCCTAAAACAGCAGACTAGCTCCACACTAAAAATTCAAATAAAAGCAAAGAAAAAAGTCAGAAGGTATTCAAAATATGTCCTATCAATATAAAGACTAAATTTCTGATGCCTTGCTGAGAATTCCTGCAAGCAAGAGATTATAGCACCTCACACACTCCTAAAACATTCTCACTATTTACATACCCACCTAAGTTTCCACAAAGGTGCTCAGAATTTACTCTCTCTGGTGATGGATAATTTCCTTGTTTTCAAATCATTTTTGCTGTAAATACGCTGAGGCACTTACTTTTGCTATAATAGACTCTTGGTCTCCACATTAAATACACAAACAGGCCAGCACGGTGGCTCATGCCTATTATCCTAGCACTTTGGGAGGCCGAGGCAGGCAGATCATGAGGTCAGGAGACTGAGCCCATCCTGGCTAAAATGGTGAAAACCCATCTCTACCAAAAATACAAAAAAATTTAGCCAGGCGTGGTGGCACAGGCCTGTAATCCCAGCTACTCGGGAGGCTGAGGCAGGAGAATCACCTGAACCTAGGAGGCGGAGGTTGCAGTGAGCCAAGATTGTGCCACTGCACTCCAGCCTGGGTGACAAAGCGAGACTCCGTCTTTTAAAAAAAAAAAAAAAGGGCACAAAGCACTCACAGAAAACTAAACACAGAATTCACTCTACATATTGGCCAAAGGGAGACAATTTCTGGATACTGAGCAACACACGATTTATGATCTTTCATGAAAACCAATGGCTGGGCCCGCAGTGGCTCACACCTGCAAGCCCAGCACTTTGGACGGCTGAGGTGGGCAGATTGCCTAAGCTCAGGAGTTCGAGACCAGCCTGGGCAACATGGTGAAATCCCATCTCTATTAAAATACAAAAAAATATATATATATTAGCTGGGTGGGGCGGCATGTGCCTGTAGTCCCAGCTACTCGGAAGGCTGAGGCAGGAGAACTGCTTGAACCCGGGAGGCAGTGAGCCGAGATCGTGCCACTGCACTCCAGCCTGGCGACAGAGAGAGACTGTCTGATAACAAGATGTGTTTATGTTTGTGGCCTGGGAGTTGGCGTATTTAGCTTTTCATAAATGTTCTCTGTTCTCAGGTCATGACCCTTTGCCCAATGGTTTCACTGCAGAGAATTTATAGATGTGACTGAAAAAATATAAACTACAAATAAATTCACTGGATAACCTATTTTTTTAAAGTCATTTACTTAAGAAATTAATATGGAACCCAGGGTCTAGCAGTCGGTCAGTTTTGTTTTCTGATTCTGCAACCTGTGGCATATGGTTTTCTTGGCACGTGTGACCTTGGCATTTTGCCTATATTTACACAGACTGACAGGAGTTTAAGGCTGGAAGGAGCATTTATTTTATGTGAGGTAAAAGGTCATGTCAGGCTGGCTTGTCACCTGTGTGTACATGTGGTTAATTCCCAGTCACTTCCATGTATATCCACACACTGGCAAGGGCCAGTGAGCATGAAGCAGCAGCAAGCCCTCTCAGAAGTAGCACTTGACCTCTGTTCTACAAAGAGTGCTAACAAACAAGTGGAAATTGTGATCCTATCATTATTTGGTTTTTCATCCCATCCTTCCCTATATGAAAGGAAAAGCTCTTGAAATAGTCCATTCTGGCGGGGTGCAGTGGCTCACGCCTGTAATCCCAGCACTGGCATGGTCAGCCCCAGGTCAAAGTGGGCAGATCACTTGAGGTCAGGAGTTCAAGACCATCCTAGGCACCATGGAGAAATCCCCTCTCTACTAAAAACAAAAATTAGCGGGGAGTGTTGTCCCAGCTACTTAGGAAGCTGAGGCACAAGAATCGCTTGAACAGGGGAGGCAGAGGCTCACCGGGAGGCAGAGGCTCACCGGGAGGCAGAGGTTGCAGTGAGCCAAGATCACTCCACTGCACTCCAGCCTGGGTGACAGAGTGAGACTATGTCTCAAAAAAAAAAAAGAGTCAATTTTGTTTGGCAAATTCAATACCATTCCCTTGAGAAAACTGGATCCCACACTCAGAACTAAAAATCATCACTACAGTCAAGCTTTTAAAAAAGGAAAAGAACTATTTAACCAGATGCAAAGGTATACATGACAAAACAAAAATTTTTAATGGTGTTACTATTCAGTGTTAGGAAATGAGCTACAAATCTCACATCCTAAAAACTCTTCAAGTCTTTCTGAAAAATACCATGTCATTCCTTCAATAATTAGTTATTTCGCCTCCTTTGATCACCATGTATTTAACCAGGTATACTAGGTGCTTGAGAAACAAAAATAGGACACTTCACCTGCCTTTGATAAGGTCCACAGAAATAACGCCAATGCAGGCTGAAAGCTAAAATCCTTGTCACTCTCAAAAGCCAAGGACCTATCACTTGCACCCTAGAACTCCAAAAGGTTCACAGAGTCGAGGTGAGGGCGCCCAGGTCACTGCTCAGGTGTTAGAGTTAACAGGCGGCTAAATGCACGTATAAACAGCAGTCTGAGAAGGAAACTCAGACGGAAAAAGTGTTGTCAACTGTCACCTACATCTTCCCAACCCCGCCCCCCAATCCTTTTTATAAATAAATGGAGGGTTTCTGAAGGGAACTGTCCAAGGTTACCTCCAGATACTGTGGAATGCTCTGGTTTGGGATACCCATGAAATTGTTTATCTATTCATTGAATACTGCCACACAACATCTAAAAGTTGACAAAGTGTCAACCAAGGCACATAGAATATAAAATAAGACCTCTTCTCAACAAGATTAAAACGTCAAGAAGAAACTGACCGAAAGAGGGAGATCTCTAACTTCCCAAAGCAAGGCAACCCCCTGGAAAGGTACTGGAACTAGCGGAAGTTACATATCCAGGACAGAAGTGTCCCCCTCCCCAGGGGTAAAACTTTGAACCGCCATCTGACTATCCCACGGTGGTCGGAAACTTCCCTCAACAACAAGAAGCAACCAGACACCCAACAATCTCCGCCCTTGGCTAACCCCATGTATCCTCAGGCCAGGCTGTCGCTTCCTCCCCGGGCCCTGCCTCCTCCATCTCGCTCCCTTCCCAGGACACTCAGTAGCCGGCCTCGGCTTCCAACGCCAGCCTGGGTCCCGGGGTACCTGGAGGCCGCCGGGCTCGGTCCCGGGGGCATCGGCCTCAGGCCAGCTCTCCAGGAGGCCCGTCGCGCCTCTAGTCCCCGACCCGGCCGCGACCCCCGCCCCGACCGCCCCCGGGGACGGATCCCGCGGCCCCCGCCCTGCCGCCGGCCTCACCTCCTCGGCGTGCTTGCGCAGCGCCTTCTCCCGCTCGTACTGGGTGATGAGCTGCTCGTTGTCGTCCCGCAGCAGCTCCAGCTCCACCTGGTGCTCCTGGTCCTGCGCGAACACCGAGTCCAGGTTCTCCAGTACAGCCACCACCAGCGGCATCAGCTCCTTGACCACCTCCTCGTCGTAACGCCCGATGAGCCGCTCGAACTCGCGGTAGATGGAGCCGGCCAGGCCGGACACCCGCTCCGACATCACGGCCCCAGAGCCGCCGGGTTCCTCCTGATACACCACACCGTCCTCCAGCTCCATGGTGGCAAGCGGGCGGGCGGGCGGGCGGCCCGGGGCGTCGCCGGCTGAGGGGCGGCACCGGTCCGCACGGGACTGGCCCGGCTTGGGCTGGGACGGGGACTAGGGCTGGAGCCCGGGCCGGGGCTGGGGCTGGGCCCGGCGGGGTGGGGGCCGGGGCCGGAGGAGGGGAGGGGTGGCGTGTGCGCTCTCACCCCAACCGCCGCTGCACCAACTGCCGGGGCGGCCGGGCCGCGCGCGCCACACGTCATCCGCGGGGCGGGGCTGGCGACGCGTCGGCTCGATGGGCGGGGCGCCGCGGGAGGCCAGGCTCGGCCGGGGGCGGGGCCATGCGTCTTCGGGCGCCGGCGGAGGAAGCCGTGGCGTCAACACCCGGCGCCGCGAGGATGATGCGGGCGCCAATGGGAAAGACTGCGGTCGGAGGGTGGGAAAAGTGTCCATCCACGGCGGGATTCGCGGGGCGGGTCCCAGGGGAAAGGGAGGGGTTCGGGAAGAGTGACGAGTTAACTTAGCTGGCATTTCTATGGATTTTTAAAGCTCACAAAGCACATTCTCACTTCATCCCCACAACGGGCGTAAAGCGGCAGATGTTTGGACCTCGTTTCACAGACAAAGAAAGTAGGCCCAGAAAAGTGGCGGTGCTGTCAAGGTCACGCCCCTGGAACGGGAAACGGGCTGAGCCGGGACTCAAACCAGTTCTCCAGATTGAGAATTCCGGGCTCCGAAAAAAATGGGAAACAGAAAGGGAGGGAAAAAAACCATAACCAGGGTCTACCTAAGTGGAAAGGTGGTCTCGACTAGAATAGGGCTGTTTTGTGCTATGGAAGAGCAAGGGTGAGATGAGGGGAAATTGGAGTTACTGCTAGTAGGTATGGGATTTCCTTTTGGGATAATGAAAGTGTTCTAAAAATTGATTATAGTGATGTATACATAACTCTAAATATGCTAAAAGACATTCAACTTCACACGTTAAGCGAGTGAATCATATGGCGTGTGAATTATATCTCAAGTTATTAAAAAATAAACAGGAAGGGTGATAGCATTCTGGAGAGGGGTGAAACTGAAAAGTTACATGTTGCACTTTCCCAAATAGTGTGTCTGCTACTTCTGGCCAACTTGGGACGCGGACATTTCCAGGCTCCAGCCACCCTCCTTTCCTCAAGTCTCGAAGTGGGGCGGAAAGGGTAAGTGGGAGGTTGGGGAGCAGAGGAGGAAAGGGGTGGAGTCACTGGAGTGAATAAGTCCCATGACAAGTGAGATTTCTGCCGCCTGGCAGAGCGTCACGTGTGGGGAATGGCACAACGCCCACGCCAGAGCGGGCTGAGTCAAGATCGCTTCCCGGTGTGCTCACCTGACGTCCGCAAATGGGACGGAAGACACTCTCAAAAGTCCCTTCTCCCCGCCTTAGGTGACTCAGTTCTCCGTCCTGACTCGTTTAAGAAAAGGGGGAGGAAAGGCAGGATAAACATAGATTTAGGGGGAGAACTGGCCACCCACCGGGATCATAACTACCCTTAGCTTGGGGTTTACAAGTTCAAGTACTTCCCACCAAGTATGAAGTAGTTCCCTAAAGTTTCCTACGCATGACCCACCTGGAGACCCACAAAAACAATATGAAGGTTGGGCAAGAACAAACCTATAAATTTGGAAGGACAAGGATGAAAATACTAAGTCTAAAGTGCCGGATGGGACTGAATTTGCTTCCTGTGTTTTCTCCATTCTCACCCTCACCTCACATTCACCCTTATGTCATTTAGATGTTTGGGTAGTAGGAATGCCGACCAGCTGGTTAGCTGTGAGCCCCAAATGCCCTTTCTCTTCTTAACCTTTCATACTTGAAAACCAAAAAAAGTCTTGATGTGAATCCTTTTATTTTCTCTTCCTGAGGGCTATCACTCACCTGATCTACCTACATACATGCCTCTCTTTTCCTGGGGGATCAGAAGAGCCGAAAAACATACGGGCAGGCTTTACTTTTTCTTTCCACAGTATTACCATATGCATCAGAAAATTGAAAGAAAAAAGTATCGGCCGGGCGTGATGGTTTATGCCTGTAATCCCAGCACTTTGGGAGGCCGAGGCGGACGGATCATGAGGTCAGGAGTTCAAGACCACCCTGAACAACATGGTGAAACCCCATTTCTACTAAAAAATAGAAAAATTAGCCGGGCATGGTGGCGCGTGCCTGTAATCCCAGCTACTCAGGAGGTTGAAGCAGGAGAATTGCTTTAACCCGGAAGGCGGAGGTTGCAATGAGCAGAGATCATGCCATTGCACTCCAGCCTGGGCGACAGAGTGAGACTCCATCTCAAAAAACATTTTTGAAAAGAAAAGAAAAAAGTATCGATTTTTCAAGTAAGAGATTTTAATTGTCATTCCTAATAAGTATACTTCTTTAGGTATAAATTCAACATAGAAAGATATACACTTATGTCTTGATTATAAGCTTCTGCCAGTTATGAGATAACATTTAGTTAAAATTCAGCTAAATAACCATCAACCGATGAATGGATAAAATGTGACATATATATACAATGGGCTATTATTTGGCAATAAAAAGAAAGTCGTTGGAGGGGAGGGGAGTGGGCGTGGTGGCTCGTGCCTGTAATCTCAGCACTTTGGGAGGTTCAAGGCAAGAGGATGGCTTGTGCCATGAGTTGGAGATCAGTCTGGGCAACATAGTGAGACCTTCATCTCTGGGAAAAAAAAAAAAAATTTTTTTTGGCAGGACACAGTGGCTCACACCTGTAATCCCAGCACTTTGGGAGGCCGAGGTGGGCCAATCACCTGAGGTCGGAGATCGGATATTCAAGACCAGCCTGACCAACATGGAGAAACTCTGTCTCTACCAAAAATAGAAAATTAGCCAGGCGTGGTGGCATGCGCCTGTATTCTTAGCTACTCAGTAGGCCGAGGCAGGAGAATCGCTTGAACCTGGGAGGCAGAGGTTGCAGTGAGCCAAGATCGAGCCATTGCACTCCAGCCTGAGCAACAAGAGCAAAACTCCATTTCAAAAAGAAAAAGAGTAGAAAAGAAAAAAGATGCAGGGCACAGTGGCTCACGCCTGTAATCCCAGCACTTTGGGAGGCCAAGGCAGGTGGATCACCTGAAGTCGGGAGTTCAAGACCAGCCTGACCAACATGGAGAAACTCTGTCTCTACTAAAAATACAAAATTAGCCAGGGTGGTGGCGCATGTCTGTAATCCCAGCTACTCGGGAGGCTGAGGCAGGAGAATCACTTGAACCCAGGAGGTGGAGGTTGCGGTGAGCCGAGATCGCGCCATTGCACTCCAGCCTGGGCAAAAAGAGCAAAACTCTGTCTCAATCAATCAATCAATCAATCAATCAATAAAAGAAAAGAAAAAAGAATTTTAAAGTACATGCCATGACATAGCTGAATTTTTTGAGACAGAATTTCGCTCTTGTTGCCTAAGCTGGAGTGCAATGGTACAATCTTAGCTCACTGGAACCTCCACCTCCCGAGTTCAAGCGATTCTCCTGCCTTAACCTCCCAAGTAGCTGGGATTATAGGTGTGTGCCACCACACCCGGCTAATTTTTTGTATTTTTAGTAAAAACGGGGTTTCACTATGTTAGCCAGGCTGATCTCAAACTCCTGACCTCAGGTGATCCACCTGCCTCGGCCTCCCAAAGTGTTGGGATTACAGGCATGAGCCACCGCACCCAGCAACAAAGCTGAATCTTGAAAAAGCTAAGTGAAAGAAGTCAGTCACAAAGGACCACATATTGTACAATTCCATTCATATGAAATGTGAATTTAGTGATTGGCTAGGTCTGAGGGGCATGACAGGGTCAGATGAGGGGAAATGGGAGTGCCTGCTAATAGATATGGGGTTTCTTTTTGGGATAATGGAAATGTTCTAAAAATTGGTTATAATGATGAATACAGAACTCTGGAAATATGCTAAAAGACATTCAACTCTACACATTAAAAGAGTGAATCAGATGGTATGTGAATTATATCTCAAGCCATTAAAAAACTAAATGAAGTAAAAGTTATGGCTGGCCGGGCATGGTGGCTCACGCCTGTGATCCCAGCTGGGCCATAGACCGAGACTCCATCTCAAATAAATAAGTAAATAAATAAATAAAATTTATGGCTATAATGATTTTTATAGTAGACCCAATGAAAGCACATCACTCAGTATGATTAAGGTGAAAGAAACTGGTGTTGAAATTAGGAAGCTTATATTCTAGTATGGACTGGTCATTTTGAACAACTTAGGCCATAAACAAAAGAGCTAGTAGTTGCTGATTACCCACTCAGTGACAGTCACAAGGATAAGGACTGTAAACTTCAGCTTATTCATCTGTATGATGAAGGGGTTTATTAGAAAATCTGTCCCAGCACTTTGGGAGGCTGAGGTGGGAGGATCAGTTGAGGGTAGGAGTTTGAGACAAGCCTGAACAACATAGCCAGACCATTTCTGAAAATAAAAATAAAAAATAAAGCCCAGGTTGTGCTTGTGCAGGCCTGTAGTCCCAGCTACTACTTGGGAGGCTAAGCCATAAGGATCACTTGAGCCCAAGAGGTGGAGGCTGCAGTGAGCTGTGATGGCACAACTGCACTCCAGTCTGGGCAACAGAGCAAGACCACAACTCCATCAAGAAAGAAAGAAAGAAAGGGAGAGAGAGAGAGAGAGGGAGAGAGCGAAAAGGGAAAGAAAGAGGGAAAGAGAACGAAAGAAAAGAAAAATCTGGGCCGGGCGCGGTGGCTCAAGCCTGTAATCCCAGCACTTTGGGAGGCCGAGACGGGCGGATCACGAGGTCAGGAGATCGAG
Source organism: Theropithecus gelada (assembly GCF_003255815.1). Taxonomy (NCBI): domain Eukaryota; kingdom Metazoa; phylum Chordata; class Mammalia; order Primates; family Cercopithecidae; genus Theropithecus; species Theropithecus gelada. The sequence goes on along the minus strand of NC_037684.1, from coordinate 22,599,869 downwards.
ACCATCCTGGCTAACATGGTGAAACCCCGTCTCTACTAAAAAATACAAAAAACTAGCCGGGCGCAGTGGCGGGCGCTTGTAGTCCCAGCTACTCGGGAAGGCTGAGGCAGGAGAATGGCGTAAATCCGGGAGGCGGAGCTTGCAGTGAGCTGAGATCCGGCCACTGCACTCCAGCCTGGGCTACAGAGCGAGACTCCGTCTCAAAAAAAAAAAAAAGAAAAAAAAGAAAAATCTGTAAAGGCTTTTTTTTTGTTTTGTTTTGTTTTGTTTTTTGAGAGGAAGTCTCGTTCTTGTCCTCCAGGCTGGAGTGCAATGGCACGATCTCGGCTCACTGCAACCTCTGCCTCCTGGGTTCAAGTGGTTCTCCTGCCTCGGCCTCTTGAGTAGCTGAGATTACAGGCGCTTGCCACCACGCCCAGCTAATATTTGTATTTTTAGTAGAGATGGAGTTTCACCGTGTTTTCCAGGCTGATCTCAAATTCCTGACCTCAGGTGATCTGCCCGCCTCAGCCTCCCAGAGTGCTGGGATTACAGGTGTGAGCCACCATACCTAGCCCCCCCATTTTTTTTTTTTTTCTGAGACGGAGTCTCACTCTGTCGCCAGGCTGGAGTGCGGTGGTGCGATCTCGGCTCTCTGCAACCTCCGCCTCCTGGGTTCAAACAATTCTCCTGCCTCAGCCTCCCAAGTAGTTGGCATTGCAGACATGTGCCACCACGCCCTGCTAATTTTTGTATTTTCAGTAGAGACGAGGTTTCACCATGTTAGCCCGGATCCTGAATGGTCTCGATCTACTGACCTCGTGATCCACCCGCCTCGACCTCCCAAAGTGCTGGAATTACAGGCGTGAGCCACCGTGCCTGACCTGTAAAGGGTTTTTGCAGTTCTAAAACCCTATGATTATCTTGTATAATAGGTTGTAATGACAGACAGGAGACAGGGTCTTGATATTGAATCCCGTTAGTGAACTCCTACTTATATAGGCAGTACTACTACTTCCTGTATTCAATTGGCTGGATAGATTCCCAACTTCCACCCCTGACCGCAATGAGAGTATCATTAAGTAAGAGTTGTTAAGGAAAAATCGGTTATCTTGTGTACTTTAAGTGTTTACTTTTGATTTCTAAAGGGAAGGAAATTCCATTTCAAGAGATTCCTTGGCCTTGCAAAAATAGTGAAGACAGTCACGGGGGCAGCAGAGGGGAGCAGTTAATGAGGGCAGGAAGGGAGGAGTTTCTTCCTAAGCACAATAACTATAATCACTGGAAGGCTGAAATTACTAGTCCTGTTGTTTGTCTAGCCTTCTGGAACATACACAGTTATTTCTATGTGAATCAATTTCTCTGGTTTCACAAACGACATTTTCCCACCTGCAAGGAGAGAGTCACTGAAAAAGGAAGAGAAGACAGGGTTCCCCAGGCACAAGGCCCTCTGGTCACGGCAGTGTGAAATGATAAGTAATTCATCACTGGATACAAACTAAAACATGTTTGGTGAGGCAGTCTAACTAAGGAATTCCAGGCTCAGAATGAAAAACACAAGGGTATATTTCTGAGGCCTCAGTGTTTCCTTTGAAAGTCTTGTTTTTTTTGTTTTGTTTTGTTTTTGAGATGGAGTCTCGCTACGCCGCCCAGGCTGAAGTGCAGTGGTGCGATCTCGGTTCACTCAACCTCTGCCTCTGTAGTTCAAGCAATTCCCCTGTCCCAGCCTCCCAAGTAGCTGGGACTATAGGCACATGCCACCATGCCCAGCTAATTTTTTTGTATTTTTACTAGAGATGGGGTTTCACTATGTTGGCCAGACTCAACACAAACTCCTGACCTCAGGCAATCCGCCTGCCTTGGCCTCTCAAAGTGTTGGGATTACAGGCGTGAGCCACTGCGCCTAGCCTTTTGTTTTTGTTTTTGTTTTTGTTTTTGTTTTTGTTTTTGTTTTGACAGGGAGTCTCCCTCTGTTGCCCAGGCTGGAGTGCAGTGGCACGATCTCAGCTCAGTGCAAGCTCCACTTCCCAGATTCAGGCGATTCTCATGCCTCAGCCTCCTGAGTAACTGGGATTACAGGTGCGTGCCACCACGCCCAGCTAATTTTTATATTTTTAGTAGACAGGGGTTTCTGTCAGGTTGGCCAGGCTGGTCTCGAATTCCAAGCCTCAAGTGATCCACTGGCCTCAGCCTCCCAAAGTGCTGGGATTATAGGTGTGAGCCACCATGCCTGGCCAAAGTCTTTTTTTTTTTTTTTTTAAGAGGCAGGGTCTCACTCTGTCACCCAAGCTGGAGTACAGTGGCACGATCTCTGCTCACTGTAGCCTTGACCTCCCAGGATCAAGGGATTCTTCCCCCTCAGCCTACCAACTACAGATACGCCACAACCCCGGTTAATTTTATTTTTTTACTTTTTATGGAGACAAGATCTGGCTCTGTTGCCCTGGCTGGTCTCAAACTCCTGGGCTCAAGTGATCCTCCCACCTCAACCTCCCAAAGTGCTGGGATTACAGGAGTGAGCCACTATGCCTGTCCTTGAAAGCCTTTTTAATATGCCAAAACAAGATGGGTAAATGTATCCAGGTGGAAATTAGAAGGCCTCTAGACAATAGCCATTCTGTTTTACTCCCTGTTCCTCAAGAGCTTTGGATTCACAGGAATTGCCTCTAAGAAGAGTCTGTACACGCGTTGAAGCAGGAATCCCAGTATTGAGGCTGTTTTTGATGGGGCGAAGGAATATTGGTCATATTTGTGTGCAGGTCTATTTTCTGTCTCCACTTTTTCTGACTTGGGCTGAGCAGACGAAGAGGAGGCCCACCACCACCTCTCAGTATACTTTGTACACATAGAGCTGCATTCATCTGGGAATAAAGGACATGTTTTCGAAACAGTAGGTTTGATACAGGACAGGCAAGCTCCCAAATTGGGGCTTAGCCAGGGAGGGTCGTTGGCTTCTCCCAGGAAAGAATTCAAGGGCAAGCTGGTGGTGTTAAACAGCAACTTGTATTGAAGTGGCAGTGTATAGCAGCAGCAGAGGTACTGTTCCTAGCAAGCAGGGATACCCCATAGTGTGCCCAGAATAGCATCTCAGAAGCGGTTCTGCACTCATATCTATACCCACTTATAATCATATGCAAAATAGGGGGCAGTTTATGCAGACATTTCTAGGAAAAGGTTTGTAACTTCTGGGTTGTCGGGTTATTGCCATGGAAATGGGTGGTAACTTTCGGGTGTTGCCATGGCAATGGTAAACTGACAGGGCACGCTGATAGGTATGTCTTATAGAAAGCTGCTTCCGTTGGCTGGGCGCGGTGGCTCAAGCCTGTAATCCCAGCACTTTGGGAGGCCGAGACGGGCGGATCACGAGGTCAGGAGATCGAGACCATCCTGGCTCACACGGTGAAACTCCGTCTCTACTAAAAAATACAAAAAACTAGCTGGGTGAGGTGGCGGGCGCCTGTAGTCCCAGCTACTCGGGAGGCTGAGGCAGGAGAACGGCGTAAACCCGGGAGGCGGAGCTTGCAGTGAACTGAGATCCGGTCACTGCACTCCAGCCCCACGACAGAGCGAGACTCTGTCTCAAACAAACAAACAAAAAAAAGAAAGCTGCTTCCGCCCTAGGGCTTTTTTTTTAAAGCCAGTCCTCGGTTTGGTCCAGTGTGCAACCCCTGCCTCTGGAGTCCAGTCCCTGCCTCCTACCTCGGGTTGCCTGGGTTTTGTCCTCCCAATTATAGAAGGAATGCATATTCACTATAGAAAATTTACTAAATATGGACCAGGCACAGTGGCTCACGCCTGTAATCCCAGCACTTCAGGAGGCCAACGTGGGCGGATCACGAGGTCAAGAGCTCGAGACCATCCAGGCCAACATGGTGAAACCCCGTCTCTACTAAAAATACAAAAATTGGCTGGGCATGGTGGCACACACCTGTAGTCCCAGCTACTCGGGAGGCTGAGGCAGGAGAATTGCTTGAATCTGGGAGGCGGAGGTTGCAGTAAGCCAAGATCGTACCACTGCACTCCAGCCTGGCAACAGAGCCAGACTCCGTCTCAAAAAAAAAAAAAGAAAAGAAAAGAAAATTTGCTAAATATGGCCAGGCACGGTGGCTCACACCTGTAATCCCAGCATTTTGGCTGGCTGAGGAGGGCGGATCACAAGGTCAGGCGTTCAAGACCAGCCTGGCTAACATGGTGAAATCCTGTCTCTACTAAAAATACAAAAATTAGCCAAGCATGGTGGCAGGCACCTGTAATCCCTGCTACTCGGGAGCCTGAGGCAGGGGAATTGCTTGAACCCGGGAGGCACAGGTTGCAGTGAGCAGAGACTGCGCCACTGCACTCCAGTCTCGGCAACAGAGCAAGACTCCGTCTCAAAAACAAAAAAAAAAAGAAGAAAATTTGCTAAATATAGGCCGGCTGTGGTGGCTCATGCCTGTAATCCCAGCACTTTGGAAGGCCAAGGTGGGTGGATCATTTGAGGCCAGGAGTTCGAGACCAGCCTGACCAACATGGTGAAACCCAGTATCTACTACAAGTACAAAAAAATAGCTGGGCGTGGTGGCAGACACCTGTAATCTCAGCTACTCAGGAGGCTGAGGCAGGGGAATCACTTCAACCCAGGAGGCAGAGGTTGCAGTGAGCCAAAATCGTGCCACTATACTCCAGACTGGGCAACAGAGTGAGACTCTGCCTCAAAAAAAAAGGGAAGGGGGGAGTGAAATATGGCTTCTGTTAGTTGATCAAGGTAGATAAAGATTTATGGAGCCTTTTGATTCATATAGTGACCTTTGCTCTGTGTCTTCTGGTCTCGAAACAATGTTCCTTGTTTTCTTGGTCTCTGAATATCCAACTGGCCTTGAGAGTTGTAGCTGTGAGCTACCAGAACTCAGAATCCATTCTTTTAGCATTGTTTCCTGTCTAACTTGGCCACTTTTGACTCTAATGCTACACAAGACATCTCTGAAGTGTGGCTGTGATGGTAGCCTTCACTGCAGCCCTTTCCTCAGAGCCACCTGCTGTCTACCACCCACCCCACCCCAGCATCCACGCTGGACTGCGGAAAGATAAATCTCTGAGCCTTCCATGGCCTGATCCCACAGCACAGCCAGTTTGGTACGCTTGTTTTTTAGATTGGTATTGGGTAGCCTTCAGGGCAGCATCTTTCTGAGCCCCAGATGAGAAGAGGGTAGGGTCCTCAGGATTACTTTCCGTTATCCAGCCCATCTCCTACTCTCTGGGATGAAACCTGGACTTCCAAAAATGTGGGCACAAATCTGACAGTTTTATTCTCTTCATTGCTGTTTTTTTTTTTTTTTTTTTGATTGTTTGTTTTTTTGATTCAGAGTCTCGCTCTGTTGCCAGGCTGGAGTGCAGTGGCGCAATCTGGGCTCACTGCACCCTCCGCCTCCCGGGTTCAGGTGATTTTCCTGCCTTAGCCTCCCAAGTAGCTGGGACTACAGGTGCCCGCCACCAAGCCGGCTAATTTTTTTATATTTTTGGTAGAGACGGGGTTTCCCCATGTTGGCCAGGATGGTCTCGATCTCTTGGCCTCGTGATTCACCCACCTTGGCCTCTCAAAGTGCTGGGATTACAGGCGTGAGCCACTGCACCCAGCCCATTCCTGTTTTTCTGCTTCCATCTTGCCAATCTCCCAGACTAAAAAGTGAGGCTGGGCATGGTGGCTTATGCCTATAGTTTCAGCATTTGGGAGGCTGAGGTGGGAGGATTGCTTGAGGCCAGGCATTGGAGGTTGCAGTGAGCGATGATTGTGCCACTGCACTTTATCCTGGGTGAGAGAACAAGACCCTCTCTCAAAAACAAACAACAACAACAAAGATGTGGCTGGTGCTGAAGTCTTGGTGCATATGTTTAAGCTGATCTTACTTAGATCTTTCTCTTTGCATTCAGTCTCTTTCTGTCTAGTCTTCCTAGATGCCTCCCCATCCTCTATGCTAATATGTATTTTTTTTTCCGAGATGGAGCCTTGCTCTGTTACCTAGGCTGGAGAACACTGGCGCAATCTCGGCTCACCACAACGTCCGCTTCCCAGGTTCAAGCAATTATCTCACCTCAGCCTCCCAAGTAGCTAGGATCACAGGCGCCTGCCACCACGCCCGGCTAATTTATGTATTTTTAGTAGAGACAGGGTTTCACCATATTGGCTAGGCTGGTCTCGATCTCCAGAACTTGTGATCCACCCACCCCCTGTCGGCCTCCCAAAGTGCTGGGATTTCAGGCGTGAGCCACCATGCCCAGCCCATCTATGCTAATATTAATATAATGGCAATGGTATGAGTATGAGAAACATTTGAGAGATCTACTGAACAGACCTTGGTCGTTTTAGATGGGGATAGAAAGGGGACTCACAGATTTCTGGTTTGAGTAAATGGGTAACTGGTGGTGCCACCAATCAAAAGAGCTAATTCAGGAAGGAAAGCAGCTTTTGAAAATAAAACAATGAATTCATTTTGGACTCCTTTGGTTTGAGATACTTCTAGATTAAATCTCAAAAAATGATGGTGGCTGTACAAATCTTTTAAAGTCATTAATTTATAAATGTAGTAAAGTCTTATTTGTAAATAACAAGAATTATTTTATGAAACACATCATCCAACATTTACCCTTTTTATTTTTATTTTTTTCAGACAGGATCTCACTCTGTCACCCAGGCTAACTCCAGTGTACTCCCAGTGGCACTATCATCCCTCATTGCAACTTTGAACTCCTGGCCTCAATTGATCCTCCTGCCTTAGCCTCCCAAAGTGCTGGAATTACAGGTGTGAACCACCACAGCTGGCCCAATATTTACCTATTATATATATTTTTTGTATTTTTTTTCTGTAGACACGGTTGGGTGGGGGGGTTGTCTCATGTTGCCCAGGCTAGTCTCGAACTCCTGGGCTCAAGTGATCTGTCTGCCTTGGCCTCTCAAAGGAGATAGGCTGGGCGCAGTGGCTCGCACCTGCTGGTACTACAGGCGTGAGCCACTGCACCTGGCCTACCCTTTACATTTTCTTTAGTCAACTGTTTCTACCAAATAGCTATTTGAAATCAGCTGCCCTAAGGGAATGCGAATTTTGCTGGGTAAGGGAAAGAAACCTGAGATAATTTTGGAATTCATGTCACTACTTAGGAAAGCAAATTTGGGGGAAAAAAATGAAGATTAAGAAAGAACTTGGGGCAGGGCTCAGTGGCTCACCCCTGTAATCCCAGCACTTTGGGAGGCCGAGGTGGGTGGATTGCCTGAGGTCAGGAGTTGGAGACCAGCCTGGCCAACATAGTGAAACCCGTCTCTACTAAAAATACAAAAATTAGCCGGGCGTGGTGGCACGTGCCTGTAGTCCCAGCTACTCAGGAGGCTGAGGTGGGAGAATTGCTTGAACCTGGTGAGTTGAGACCATGCCATTGTACTCCAGGCTGGGTGACAGAATGAGACTCCATCAGAAAGAAAAGAAAGAAAGAGGGAGAGAGAGGAGAGAGGGAAGAAAGGAAGGAAGGGAGGGAGGGAGGAAGGAAGGGAGGGAGGGAGGGAGGGAGGAAGGAAGGGAGGGAGGGAGGGAGGGAGGAAGGAAGGAAGGACCAACGGAGGGGAAAAGGAAAGGAAAGGAAAGAGGGAGGGAGGGAAAGAAAGAATTTTAGTGTTTTTCTTCCCAACCTTTCCTTCCATTTTATTGCTGAGAAAATGAGGGCCTAAAGCGTTCAAGGCTTTGAGCAGAAAGCAAAAAGACAGCACTGGCCCTGGGGAGAGGGGAGCGGACAAAGGAGATTCGAGAAGGTGAGAAATAATCCCCAAAAGCTGAATAGAAAAACTACCCTACAACAAAACCCTAGGATGAGTCCTGTTCCAATAAGACTTTACTACCTTAAGTGAATACGGAGAACTTGTCCTCGCGTTGCCCCATCACCAGGGGATGACCAGCTGTTCCAAAGAAACCATGTATATGAAATCACTCTGCAAAGTCCAGTTACCAGTGTTGCTAACATCAACCATTATTCCTCAAAAACATTAAAAAACCCAGGTCTAGGCTGGGCATGGTGGCTCTCGCCTGTAATCCCAGCACTTTGGGAGGGCCAGGTGGGTGGGTCACCCAAGATCAGGAGTTTGAGACCAGCCTGGCCAACATGGCGAAGCCCTGTCTCTGCTAAAAATACAAAAATGAAGGCTGGGCGGGTAATCCCAGCACTTTGCCGGGCCGAGGTGGGTGGATCACGAGGTCAGGAGATCGAGACCATCCTGGCTAACACGGTGAAACCCTGTCTCTACTAAAAATATAAAAAATTAGCCGGGTTTGGTGGCGGGCGCCTGTAGTCCCAGCTGCTTGGGAGGCTGAGGCAGGAGAATGGTGTGAACCTGGGAGGCGGAGCTTGCAGTGAGCCGAGATTGTGCCACTGCACTCCAGCCTATGCAATGGAGTGAGACTCCGTCTGAAAAAAAAAAAAAAAAAAAAGAAACGATACACGAAAACAAAACAAAAACAAAAGGAAAAAATCCCAGGTCTAAGGACAAGTTCAATCCACAAGCAGAGAACAGGATATGAACAACTGGAACACAATAACATGCTGTGGAATATATGTTCTATTTAAGGTCTACAGCTTATCTGAAATACAACAGAAAAAGAGGTACTGGTTGGGAACAAGGGGTGGTGTCTGATCAGAAGGGAAATAATACGTAGATCCCCTGTGACCTTTGTCACTTTTTTCCTCCACATATTCATGTATGAAAATGACTCAGCCCTAACACCCCGTGGTTTATTTTTAGTAGGGGCAAGAGAGCCAGTTGAGAACCTAAGCATAGTAACTATTCCCCATCAACAGCCTCACACATCAGAAGCAGGGAACAAATATTTACTCATTTCAACTAATATGTGTGACTCAAGGGGCACCAGAGAGTCTGCCCCTTTCAAGATATATATTTGCTCTTTCTTTCTTTCTGCCACGGTATTGGAACCTCCCAATGGGAGAATGATTCCTTTGGACCTGAAATTTCAGTATTAGGAGGCCCTTAGCCAACAGTGAGTGGAGTCCATTTCTCTCATTTTACAACTGAGGAATCATCCAGTCACATGTAAGTTTGTGGCTATGTTGGACTGTCAGCCCAGTGCCTCATTGTACCTCCATTGTTCCACATTCCTAAGTCAAAAGCTAAATAATAGCACATGTTTGACATGAGACCATAGTTCCGGAAGAAGAAATATCCAGGGCTGATGTCCCATTATAATGTCAATTAAATGTTGAACGTAAGGAGATAACCTTCTATTGTTCACTATGAAATGAGTAGACATCAAGACCCATAGGGATATATTCTTTTCTTTGTTTTAAGACGGAGTTTTGCTCTTGTTGCCCAGGCTGGAGTGTAATGGAATGATCTCGGCTCACTGCAACCTCCACCTCCCGGGTTCAAGCAATTCTCCTGCTTCAGCCTCCCAAGTAGCTGGATTATAGGCATCCACCACCACACTCAGCTAACTTTGTGTTTTTAGTAGAGATGGGGCTTCGCCATGTTAGGCTGGTCTTGAACTCCTGACCTCAGGTGATCTGCCAGCCTCGGCCTCCCAAAGTGCTGGGATTACAGCCATGAGCCACCATGTCCCACCTGTTTTTTTCTGAGGTGGCATCTCACTCTGTCACCCAGGCTGGAGTGCAGTGGCATGATCTCAGCTCACTGCGACCTCTGCTTGTGTTCAAGTGATTCTCCTGCCTCAGCCTCCCAAGCAGCTGGGACTACAGGTGTGTGCCACCACACCTAGCTAATTGTATTTTTAGTAGGGACAGGGTTTCACCAGGTTGGCCAGGCTGGTCTTGAACTCCTGATCTCAGGTGATCCACCCCCCCTTGGCCTCCTAAAGTGGTGGGATTACAGGTGTGAGCCACCATGCCCAGCCCCAGAGGGATGTATTCTTTACTGTTTCATTAAAATTCAAAATCTTCATCAAGCATCAGCAACAAACAACAGCAACTGAGAGTGCAAGGATCTGGGGTTAGCTGCGGAGTCTGAACTGTGCTTCTGCCACTCACTAGCTGTGAAGTTACTCTTTCTACTTGTTTTCTCACCTATAAAATGGGTTGAGAAAAACAGTACCTATCTCATAGGGTTTTTGTGAAGGTTAAATGAGATAATATACACACAGCACTTAGATTAGTGCCCGGCAATATAAATATTCAATAAACGTGATATGATTTGGCTCTGTGTCCCCACCCAAATCTCATCTTGTAGCTCCCATAATTCCCACGTGTTTTAGGGGGAACCTGGTGGGAGATAATTGAATCATGGGGGCAGGTCTTTCCCGTGCTGTTCTCATGATAGTGAATAAGTCTCTTGAGATCTAATGGTTTTTAAAAATGGAGTTTTTGTCGGGTGCGGTGGCTCACGTCTGTAATCCCAGCACTTTGGGAGGCCGAGGCAGGCGGATCTCCTGAGATCAGGAGTTTGAGACCAGCTTGGCCAACCTGGTGAAACCCTGTCTCTACTAAAAATACAAAAATTAGCTGGGCATGGTTGCAGGCATCTATAATCCCAGCTACTTGAGAGGCTGAGGCAGGAGAATCACTAGAATCCGGGAGGTGGAGGTTGCAGTGAGCCAACATCGCGAAATTACACTCCAGCCTGGGCAACAAGAGTGAGACTTCATCTCAAAACAATAAAACGGAGTTTTCAGCCAGACGCAGTGGCTCACGCCTGTAATCCCAGCACTTTGGGAGGCTGAGGTGGGTGGATAACCTGAGATCAGGAGTTCGAGATCAGCCTGGCCAACCTGGTGAAACCCTGTCCCTACTAAAAATACAATTAGCTAGGTGTGGTGGCACACACCTGTAGTCCCAGCTGCTTGGGAGGCTGAGGCAGGAGAATCACTTGAACACAAGCAGAGATCGCAGTGAGCTGAGATCATGCCACTGCACTCCAGCCTGGGTGACAGAGCGAGATGCCACCTCAGAAAAAAAGAGGTGGGGCATGGTGGCTCATGGCTGTAATCCCAGCACTTTGGGAGGCTGAGGCTGGCAGGTCACCTGAGGTTGTCCTCAGCTACTTGGGAGGCTGAGGCAGAAGAATCGCTTGAACTCAGGAGGCAGAGGTTGCAGTGAGCCAAGATCAAACCACTTGCACTCCAGCCTGAGTGACAAAGCAAGACTGAGTCTCAAAAAAAAAAAAAAAAAAAAAAAAAACATAGTTTGCCTGCCCAAGCTCTCCCTTCTCTTGTTTTCTGCCATGTGAGACATGCTTTTCACCTTCTGCCATGATTATGAGGCCTCCTCAGCCACGTGGAACTGTGTCAGCATTGTGAAAATAGACTAATACAAAATGTAAGCTATGATCTTCCCAGGCTGGTCTTGAACTCCTGGGCTCAAGCAAGCCTCCCTCCTCAGCCTCTTGAGTAGCTGAGACTACAGGTGCATGCCATCAAGCCCAGCTAATTTTTTCATTTTTTCTGTAGAGACAGGATCTCATTATGTTGCCCAGGCTGGCTGGAATGACTGACCTCAAGTGATCCTCCTGCCTTGGCCTGTAATCCCAAAGTGCTGGGATTACAGGTGTGAGCCACCATGCCCGGCCTGCATGTTACTGTTTCAAAAGCACACCCAGCATATCTGTGGCAGGCTTTCCAGTCTCTTGGAAGGATGCCCTATTTGCTTTTTAAGTGTTAATGCCAACTGACTTTTATCCCTTGGAAACTACAGTGGCCAGGTATTTTTGAGGAAAGTGTCCTGGTTGGAGAGGGGACTTCAAGTCTTGAGAAGAAAGTTTGAAGTCACTGGACACGATTATGCTATTGAAGAGCAACCTGTGACATTAGTGAGCTGTCTTCAAATAGCATGTCATATAGAGAGAAGGCTAGAGGGAGGATGATAACCAAAGCTTTCAAGACGTGCATTTTTTCTCAATATAAGAACTTTAGGCTGGGCGCGGTGGCTCATGCCTGTAATCCCAGCACGTTGGGAGGCTGAGGCAGGCAGATCCCTTGAGGTCAGGAATTTGAGACCAACTTGGCCAACATGGTGAAACCTCATCTCTACTAAAAATACAAAAAGTAGCTGGGTGTGGTGGCGCGGGCTTGTCGTCCCAGCTACTTGGGAGGCTGAGGCAGAAGAATTGCTTGAACCCGGGAGGCAGAGGTTGCAATGAGCCGAGATCCCACCACTACACTCCAGTCTGGGTGACAGAGTGAGACTCGCCTCAAAAAAAAAAGAAAAGGCCGGGCGCGGTGGCTCACACCGGTAATCCCAGCACTTTGGGGGGTCAAGGTGAGCAAATCACGAGGTCAGGAGTTTGAGACCAGCCTGAGCAACATGGTGAAACCCCATCACTACTAAAAATACAAAAATTAGCCGGGCGTGGTGGTGCACATCTGTAATCCCAGCTACTCAGGAGGCTGAGGCAGGAGAATCGCTTGAACCTGGGAAGTGGTGGTTGCAGTGAGCGAGATCACGTCACTGGCACTCCAGCCTGGGTGACAGAGCGAGACTCTGTCTCAAAAAAATAAAATAAAAAATAAAAGAACTTAAAAAATATCAGTGGGAGTTGTCCAAAATTAGTTATGGGGATCTTGGGAAATAGTGGAGTCTCCACCACCGCAGTTCTCACACCTGACTTGGACAGCATATGGCAGGGATATGGTCAAGAGAAATGCAACATGGGAGTTGGAATAGGTAAGGATTTTGTTTGTTTTGTTGTTGTTGTTGTTGTTGTTGAGATGGAGTTTTGCTCTTGTTGCCCAGGCTGGAGTGCAATGGTGCAATCTCGGTTCACTGCAAACTCTGCCCCCTGGGTTCAAGCGATCCTCCTGCCTCAGTCTCCCGAGTAGCGGGGATTACAGGTGTGAACCTCCATGCCCAACTAATTTTGTATTTTTAGTACAGATGGGGTTTCACCATGTTGGCCAGACTGCTCTTGAACTCCTCACCTCGAGTGATCTGCCCACCTCGGCCTCCCGAAGTGCTGGGATTACAAGCGTGAGCCACTACGCCCAGCTGGAATAGGTGTGTTTTAAGATCCTGTTCACCAAATCTTAAAATGTTTGGTTGGCCAAATCCCAGCACTTTGGGAGGCTGAGGAAGGCAGATCACTTGAGGTCAGGAGTTTGAGGCCAGCCTGGCCAGTATGGCAAAACCCTGTCTCTACTAAAAAGAAAATACCAACATTTGCTGGGTGCTGTGGCATCTGCCTGTAGTCCCAGCTACTGGGGAGGCTGAGGCATGAGAATTGCTTGAGCCTGGGAGGTAGAAGTTGTAGTGAACCGAGATTGCATCACTGTACTCCAGCTTGGGCCACAGCAAGACTATCTCAAAAAAACAAAACAAAACAAAACACTAATGATAGCTGATGAGCTTAAAAAAAAAATCACAAACAAACTCACAATGTTTTAAGAAAGTTTACGAATTTCTGTTGGACTGCATTCAAAGTTGCCCTGGGCTGTGGGTTGGACAAGCTTGCTTAAAGTATGTTTAATCTTATAGCGTGTTTAAAACAAAAGCACAACATTAATAATCACTGGACTGGTGTATAAACTGTAAGAGGAAGACCCTTTTTTTTTTTTTTTTTGAGACGGAGTCTCGCGCTGTGTCACCCAGGCTGGAGTGCAGTGGTGCGATCTCGGCTCACTGCAAGCTCCGCCTCCCAGGTTCAGGCCATTCTCCTGCCTCAGCCTCCGAGTAGCTGGGACTACAGGCGCCCGCCACCACGCCCGGCTAGTTTTTTGTATTTTTAGTAGAGACGGGGTTTCACCATGTTAGCCAGGATGGTCTCGATCTCCTGACCTCGTGATCCGCCCGCCTCGGCCTCCCAAAGTGCTGGGATTACAGGCTTGAGCCACCGCGCCCGGCCAGAGGAAGACCCTTTTCTGCCAGAGTTATGTGGCCTTTTCCCTTTATGTCTGACCTGTATTAAACTGTCTAAGGCAATCTGGGCGACAGAGTGAGAACTTGTCTCTACTAAAAATTAAAAAAATAAAATAAAATAAAATAAGTCAAGTGTGGTGGCCTGCGCCTGTAGTAGCTACTTGGGAGGCTGAGACAGGAGGATCACTTGAGCCTGGGAGGTTAAGGCTGCAGTGAGCCGTGATTGCACCACTGCACTCCAGCCTGGGAGACAGTAAAAGATCCTGTTACAAAATAGTAATAATAAACTGTCCTAGGGAGATAGTGGACCAGGAATGGCTCTTGGACCTGGCTTCCAGAGCATTTGTTCAACCTGCTTTTATCCCTTCAGTGTTTCTTCCATCTCTCTTTCTTCACCCTACTTCAGAGAAAGAGTGTTTCTTGCTCTTAGTAACTAATTGGCTGGGAGCAATGACTCATGCCTGTAATCCCAGGACTTTGGGAGGCCAACGTGGGAGGATCATTTCAGGCCAGGAGTTCAAAACCAGCCTGGGCAACATAGTGAGATCCCATCTCTGTATAAAACCGTTTTTTGTTTTTGTTTTTGTTGTTTTTTTTTTTGCTGGACCAGGTGGCTCATGCCTGTAATCCCAGCACTTTGGGAGGCTGAGGTGGGCAGATCACCTGAGGTTAGGAGTTCAAGACCAGCCTGGCCAACGTGGTAAAACCCCATCTCTACTAAAAATACGAAAGTTATCCAGGCGTGGTGGTGGGTGCCTGTAATCCCAGCTACTTGGAAGGCTGAGGCACGTGAATCGCTTGAACCTGGGAGGCAGAGTTTGCAGTGAGCCGAGATCGCATCATTGCACTCTAGCCTGGGCAACAAGAACAAAACTCCATCTCAGAAAAAAAAAAAAAAAAAAACCAACTCTTTTTTTCAAAAGCTCCAATTATAGAAAATTCAGGGGTGTTTTCAGACCACTGTCAGCTAGGTAACTCCTGATAAATGACAAGATTCAAAGCTAGACATGGGGAAGAGGGAGAAAATATCTCAACTGTAAGGCATGTAAGTTAAAGAGCTTCGGCAGTCATCTGGCAGGAGGTTAAAACACTCCAAAGAACAAGAATTGGATTAAGCTATAATTAGTGGATTTAGAGGTAGAAGGTTAAAGCCCAAAGTACAAGTGTATGGGCCGGGACTAGACTGGGAAAGGAAGAGATAAGATCATGGTGTTTCAGAAATAGATAAGAAAACTGAGAAAAGGGAAAACAGATTAGAAAATAAAAAGATTGCAGTGTGTTTGGCGGGGGGCACAATGGCTCCCCTGGTGTAATCCCAGCACTTTGGGAGGCCAAGGAGGGTGGATCACTTGAGGCCAGGAGTTTAAGACCAGTATGGCCAACATGGTGAAACCCCATCTCTACTAAAAATACAAAAATTGCTGGGCATGGTGGTGCACGCCTGTAATCCCAGCCACTAGGGAGGCTGAGGAAGGAGAATCAGTTGAACCTGGGAGACAGAGGTTGTAGTGAGCTGAGATCATGCCACTGCACTCCAGCCTGGGCGACAGAGTGAGACTCTGTCTAAAAAACAAAACAAAAAAAAACAGTCTGGGCACAGTGGCTCATACCTGTAATCCCAGCACTTCAGGAGGCCGAGGCGGGTGAATCACCTGAGGTCAGGAGTTTGAGACCAGCCTGGCCAACATGGCAAAACCCCATCTCTACTACAAATACTAAACAAAAATCCTCCCAGGCATGGTGGCGCTTGCCTGTAATCCCAGCTACTAGTGGGGGCTGAGGCAGGTGAATCAATTGAACCTGGGAGGCAGAGCGAGGATCGCTTGAACCTGGGAGGCAGAGGTTTCAGTGAGCCCAGATGGTGCCACTGCACTCCAGCATAGGCAACAGAGCGAGACTCCATCTCAAAAAACAACAAAAAATAAATAAATAAATAAATAAAGATTGCAGTGTCTGACATATTTGTTTTGTTGGTGGTTTTGTTTTGTTTTGTTTTGTTTTGTTTTTGAGACAGAGTCTTGCTCTGTTGCCCAGGTTGGAGTGCAGTGGCGTGATCTCAGCTCGCTGCAACCTCCACCTCCCAGGTTCAAGTGATCCTCCTGCCTCAGCCTCCTGAGTAGCTGGCGTGATCTCGGCTCACTGCAACTTCCACCTCCAGGGTTCAAGCGATTCTCTTGTTTCAGCCTCCTGAGTAGCTGGGACTACAGGAGCATGCCACCATGCCCAGCTAATTTTTGTATTTTTAGTAGAGACAGGGTTTCGCTATGTTGGCCAGGCTGGTCTCGAACTCCTCACCTCATGATCCACCCACCTTGGCCTCCCAAAGTGCTGGGATTACAGGTGTGAGCCACCGTGTCCAACCAATTTTTGTATTTTTAGTAGAGAAAGGGTTTCACCATGTTGGTCAGGCTGGTCTCAAACTCCTGACCTCAGGTGATCTGCCTGCCTTGGCCTCCCAAAGAGCTGGGATTACAGGCGCTAGCCACTGCGCACAGCCAGTGTGTGATATATTAGTGAGAAAAAGGCAAAGACATCCCTGTCTCACAGAATGCCAAGTATTCCCGCATATTTCCTAAATCCTTTAGCTTTAGGCAGAGCTATTTGACTAGTTTGGTCAATGGGCTGGAAGGAGAAGTGATGGGTGTCACCTGGAGGCCAAACCAACCATTTAATAGGTATTGTGTGATCCTCCAGCTTTCTTTACTCCACAGTGGTACACTAAGGCCTTGTACTGAGATGGCAGAACTACATGTTTGAAAGATTCTTAGAGTCGCTGCCGGGGTCAGCTAATGGAAGAGATGCTGGCCCTTGATTTTAGGTGAATGAGAAAGTTTGGTTCTGTTAAACCACTGAGATGAGGGAAGTCTCAGGATACCTAGCGTATCCTGATAAATACAAAAAGGCACTTCAACAATAGTATTGTAGCCGGGCTTGCAGTCGTTTACACCTATAATCCCGACATTTTGGGAGGCTTAGGCGGGCGAATTGCTTAAGGCCAGGAGTTCAAGACCAGCCTGGGCAACATGGTGTAACCCTGTCTCCACTAAAAGTACAAGAAATTAGCCGGGCATGGTGGCGCATGCCTGTAATCCCAGCTACTCAGGAGGCTAATGCATGAGAAACACTTGAACCTGGGAGGTGTAGAACGCACTGAGCTGAGATTGCGGCACCGCACTCCAGCCTGGGCAACAGAGCAAGACCTCATCTGAAAACAAAAACAAAAATAGTATTCTAGAAATTACAGATTACATGATATTCAGCTCCCAACTAGAGAGACTGAAGGGACAAAGAAGAGCTGGAGCCAGTCAAGAATCACCATTGGTAAAGACAAAATATATCAGGCCTATGTCAAAGACTCCCAATAGCGTCTAGGGTCAAACCACATCAAAGCAAGAAGATTAATGCTAAATCACTACGCTGAATGTTGAGCCTCTTCATCTACATAATCCTTTTCCCCAGAGAAGTTTATCCTAAAAGACTGTACCAGGGTCAAAGTAAGTGGAGAGACTGTTACAGGCAAAGAGCCTGTGGTTTTGCTAAAGGCTTTACTGTACCTAATCTCAGAATATGGAAACAAGAAGAAGGTTATTGGAGAATATGACAGTAAATGGGCCGGGTGCAGTGGCTCACGCCTGTAATCCCAGCACTTTGGGAGGCCGAGGTGGGTGGATCACAAGGTCAGGAGATCAAGACCATCCTGGCTAACACAGTGAAACCCCGTCTCTACTAAAAAAATACAAAAAATTAGCTGGGTGTGGTGGCGGGCACCTGTAGTCTCAGCTACTTGGGAGGCTGAGGCAGGAGAATGGCGTGATCCTGGGAGGCGGAGCTTGCAGTGAGCAGAGATCGCACCACTGCACTCCAGCCTGGGCGACAGAGCGAGACTCTGTCTCAAAAAAAAAAAAAAAAAAGCAAAAAACAAACAAACAAAAACAATAAATGGAGAGATGGTCAAGGAGCTTAAGGAGAAAAGATCGATGGTATTAGAATCATTGTTGATAAGCAAGAGCAGAAAATGAAAGGCTTTCAAAGCAAGGTAGTATAGTTCAATAGAAGGAAAAACATGACTCATGTAATTTGGTTTGGATTGTGACCGCTAAGGTTTCATTATACCAGGAAAGTCTATGATTTCTGAGGACATCATAGCCTATGGTACACAGTATGGTGGTTAAGAATGTGAGCTCTGGGCTGAGCATGGTGGTTCATGCCTGTAATCCCAGCACTTTGGGAGGCTGAGGCAGGCAGATCACCTGAGGTCGGGAGTTTGAGAACAGCCTGACTAACATGGAGAAACTCCATCTCTACTAAAAATACAACATTTGCCAGGCATGGTGGTGGGCACCTGTAATCCCTGCTACTCGGGAGGCTGAGGCAGGAGATCACTTGAACTCGGGAGGCAGAAATTGTGGTGAGCCAAGATTGCGCCATTGCACTCCAGCCTGGGCAACAAAAGTGAAACTCAGTCAAAAAAAAAAAAAAAAAGAATGTGAACTCTGGGCTGGGCGTGGTGGTTCATGCCTGTATTCCCAACACACTGGGAGGCTGAGGCAGGAGGATTGCTTTAGCCCAGGAGTTTGAGACCAGCCTACGCAACATAGTGAGACCCCATCTCTACAAACAAACCAACCAAACCATTAGCTGGTTATGGTGGCACACACCTGTGGTCCCAGGTACTTGAGTGGCTGAGGTGGGAGGATCCTTTGATCCCAGCAGCTAAAGGCAGCAGTGAGCCAAAATTGCACCATTGCACTCCGGCCTGGGGTGACAGATCAAGATCCTATCTAAAAAAAAAAAAAGAAAACAAAAAGGAATGTGACCTCTGGAGCATGAGTAAGAAGGGTTCATAACCAGGCTCTGCCATTTATTAGTTTTGTGGCCTTGGGCAGGTTATTTAACCTTCCTATGCTCAGTTTTCCCATCTGTCAAATAGAAATAAGAATAGTGCCTGCCTCATATGATTGTAGCACCAGACTATGTGAGTAGTCCCTCATGACTACCTTCCCCAATCAGCAAATAATGCACATTTCCCAAAAAACGCTCCTCCTCCCTCCCTCAGGAATCAGGGCCTCAGAAGCGTTGAGGAGGTCGTTTACCTATGCATATTCCAGAGCAAGAAGCAGACAGATGACCTATGTGTGGGTTTTGTAAAGCACAGGCAATTACCCTCACCAAATGATCCTGCTGTTTGATTTGTTGGTTGACTCTGGAGTCAGAGGTGGGAGGGCTCATACTTCATTCTTGATTATGAGCAGTGAAGATTCCCTGGGCGCTCATTCTCAATTGGTGTTATGAATGTTCTCTCTTTGCCCTGCATCCCAAGATGTTTTTCTCTTCTCACACACAGGCATAATGCATTAGTTGTTCTGATTCCTTAAATCATTAATAACAGGGAGTCACGTCCTGAATCAATTCCATTCTTTGTACAGTATTAGAGCTAGGTGTCTTGTTGGTCTCAAGTTGCATTTAAAAACAATTATGTTGGCCAGGCGTGGTGGCTCACAGTTGTAATCCTAGCACTTTGGCAGGCTTAGGCAGGAGGATCCCTTGAGCCCAGGAGTTCGAGACCAGCCTGGGCAACAGGGAGACAGTGTCTCTATATAATAATAATAAAAAACAAATAAAAACCAATTATGTAATTTCCTTGTCTCATTATGATTTATTTGCACCCCATCTCACTGCATGGCAGTGAAACCCAAGAATAAAGCCTTGTGCATCATGAGGCAGCACACACATGCTTAAGGGCCTGGGTTCTGGCACTGTACAGACTGGGTTGGGCATGGTGACTCATGCCTGTAATCCCAGCACTTTAGGCGGGCGAATCACAAGGTCAGGAGTTTGAGACCAGCCTGGCCAACATGGTAAAACCTCATCTCTATTAAAAATACAAAAGAATTAGACTGGGCATAGTGGTAGGTGCCTGTAATCCCAGCTACTCAGGAGGCTGAGGCAGGAGAATCACTTGAACCTGGGAGGTGGAGGTTGCAGTGAGCCGAGATCACGCTACTGCACTCTAGCCGGAGCGACAGAGTAAGACTCCCTCTCAAAACAAAACAAAACAAAAAAATTGGCTGGGCACGGTGGCTCACGTCTATAATCCCAGCACTTTGGGAGGCCGAGGCGGACGGATCACTTGAGGTCAGGAGTTCAATACCAGCCTGGCTAACATGGTGAAACCTTGTCTCTACTAAAAATACAAAAATTGGCCAGGCTTGGTGGCGTGCGCCTGTAATCCCTGCTACTCGGGAGGCTGAGGCAGGAGAATTGCTTGAACCTGGGAGGCAGAGGTTGCAGTGAGCCAAAATCATGCCATTGGACTCTAGCCTGGGTGACACAGTCAGACTGTCACACACACACACACACACACACACACACACACACACAAATCAGCCTGGCTTGGTAGTATGTACCTGTAGTCCCAGCTACTAGAGAGACTGAGGTGGGAGGATCTTTTGAGTCTGGGAGGTCAGGGCTGTAGTGAGCTGAGATTGCGCCAGTGAGCTGAGATTGCGCCACTGCACTCCGAGGTCAGCAACAGAGAGACACTGTTGCAAAACACACACACACACACACACACACACAAAACCCCCACAAAACGCTGGTTCTACCTCTTAGAGCTGTCTGCTCTTGCGCAAGTTACTCTGTCTCCATGAGCCTGCTTCCTCACATGAAAAAATGAGGATAACAGTTGTGTTTACTCACAGAGTAGCTGTGCAGCTTAAACAAATTAACTCAGGCAAGGTACTTTGTGCCTGGCACAGAGCAATCTTTCAATCACTATTGGCTATTATCAATTGTTATGTAACAAATGAATGGTAATTATCACCCCTTCTAAATCTTTTTAGACCTTTATGCAGAAAATTCAGACCTTTTAAGATCACCTTTATGCAGAAAATTCCCACTTCTCTCCTCAGGGATAACATCTCTTCTGAACCCCAGATAAATGTCTTCCATTGATGACTGCACACTTTCTCTCTGTATCATCTTCCATCATTCACATTACATCAAACTCAGTCCTCTCGCTGGCTCCTTTGGTCTTCCCTATTTCTGTTAATACTATTATTGTTTATAGCTTTTTAGAGGTAATTTTGTCACCCAAAACTATTTTTTAAAAAGCCCGAACAAACAGCTGACATTTATTATTTACTATGTGCCAGACACCATGTTAAATCTTTATTGGATTACTTATATATAATTCTCACAACAATTTTTTGATGTAGAGGCTATTATTAACTCCATTTAGCAACCCTAGCAACTCTAGAAACTGATGCTTAGAGATGGTTCAATGACTTGTCAACGGTCATGTAGCTATTAATAATAAGTGACTCAGCCAAGAGTTACACCCACATGTTTTGAAAACAGACCCACGCTCTTAAGCACTATCATGGTATGCTTGGTTTTTTTTTGGTTTTGTTTTGTTTTGCTTTTTTGAGTCAGAGTCTTGCTCTGTTGCCCAGGCTGGAGTGCAGTGGCGCGATCTCGGCTCACTGCAACCTCCGCCTCCCAGGTTCAAGCAATTCTCCTGCCTCAGCCTCCCGAGTAGCTGGGACTACAGGTGCCCACCACGCCCAGCTAATTTTTGTATTTTTAGTAGAGATCGGGTTTCACCATGTTGGCCAGGCTGATCTCGAACTCCTGACCTCAAGTGATCTCCCGGCCTTGGCCTCCTAAGTGCTGGGATTATAGGTGTGAGTCAACATGACCAGCCCTAATTATTGATTATGTCAATAACTTCCTATTGGGTCTCTTTGCTTCCAGCCTCTCCCGGTCCAATTTATCCTCCAGACTGTAGCTAGATTCTCCATGGAAAACATAGCCTCCCCATAGACCACTGTAATCTTTTTTCTTTCTTTTTTGCATTTTTTTTTTTTTTTTTGTATTTTTTGTAGACATGGGGTTTAACCGTGTTGCCCAGGCTGGTCTGGAACTCCGGAGCTCAGGCAATCTGCCCGCCTTGGCCTCCCAAAGTGCTGGGGATTACAGGTATGAGTCACTGCCCCAGTATAATCTTAAATAAATGGGTCATTTATTTTAGTCTATTTCTCTCTAAAGTGAGCTAATTTTTGTATTTTTAGTAGAGATGGGGTTTCCCCTTGTTGGTCAGACTGGTCTTGAGCTCCTGATCTCGTGCTCTGCCCACCTCGGCCTCCCAAAGCACTGGGATTACAGGCGTGAGCCACTGCGCCCAGCCTTCAATAGTTTTATTGAGTCATAGAATGTTAAGATGTTTCTCGTGTCACTGTCCTATTTCTAGACTTTAATGGCTTCCTATTAACCACAGTTCAAGGTCTATACTTCTTAGCATTCAAGGATTGTCACTCTGGTGGTTTTACCCCTTCTGATCCATAGGATTCTATGATTCCCTGTGCGATCTCCTTATGAATACGGCCATGCCTTTTCCCCGTCTCCTTAATTTAATTTTATTTTTTTTTGAGATGGAGTCTTGCTCTGTCGCCCAGGCTGGAGTGCAGTGGCATGATCTTGGCTCAGTGCAAGCTCTGCCTCCCGAGTTCACGCCATTCTCCTGCTTCAGCCTCCCGAGTAGCTGGGACTACAGGCGCCCACCACCATGCCCGGCTACTTTTTGTATTTTTTTTAGTAGAGATGGGGTTTCACCGTGTTAGCTAGGTCTTGATCTCCTGACCTTGTGATCCACCCACCTTGGCCTCCCAAAGTGCTGGGATTACAGGCGTGAGCCACTGGGCCCAGCCTCATTTTAATATTCTTTTGAGTTGGGTCTTGCTCTGTCACTCAGGCTGGAGTGCGATGGCGTGATCATGGCTCACTGTAGCCTCGAAATCCTGGGGTCAATCGATCCTTACGCGTCAGCCTCCTCTGAGTAGCTTGGCCTACAGGCATGTGCCACCATGCCCAGCTAATTAAAAACATTTTCTTCCTTTTTTTGGAGCGACGGTATTGTTACCAGAAAGGGGTCCTGATCCAGATCCCAAGAGAGGGTTCTTGGATCTCGTACAAGAAAGAATTTGAGGTGGGAAAAAAAAAATTCAAGGCAAATCCATAAAGTGGAAGCAAGTTTATCAAGAAAGTAAAGGACTAGGTCGGGCGCGGTGGCTCATGCCTGTAATCCCAGCACTTTGGGAGGCTGAGATGGGTGGATCACGAGGTCAGGAGATTGAGACCATCCTGGCTAACATGGTGAAACCCCCGTCT
This sequence comes from Theropithecus gelada, assembly GCF_003255815.1. Taxonomy (NCBI): domain Eukaryota; kingdom Metazoa; phylum Chordata; class Mammalia; order Primates; family Cercopithecidae; genus Theropithecus; species Theropithecus gelada. The sequence continues at coordinate 22,576,892 of NC_037684.1, read as the reverse complement.
CTACTAAAAATACACAAATTAGTTGGGCGTGGTGGTGGGTTCCTGTAATCCCAGCTACTCCGGAGGCTGAGGCAGAGAATTGCTTGAACCCAGAAGGCGAAGTTTGCAGTGAGCCGAGATCCTGCCACTGCACTCCAGCCTGGAGACAAAGGGAGACTCCATATGAAAAAAAAAGAAAAAGTAAAGGAATAAGAGAAAAAGTAAAGGAATGGCTACTCTACAGGCAGAGCAGTTATTTCTTGATTATATGCTAAACAAGGGGTGGATTGTGAGTTTTCTGGGAAAGGGATGGGCAATTTCCCCTCTCCCCCAACTGAGTGCTCCTCACCTTTTTAGACCATATAGGGTAACTTCTGGTCGTTTCCATGGTATCTGTCATGGTGCTGATGGGAGTGTCTTTTAGCATGTGAATCCATTATAATTAGCATATAATGAGCAGTGAGGGTGACCAGAGGTCACTGTTGTTGCCATCTTGGTTTTGGTGGGATTTGACCAACTTCTTTACCACTGTTTGATCACCAAGGTCTTTGTAATCTGTGTCTCATGTTGATCTTTTTTTTTTTTTTTTTTGAGACGGAGTCTGGCTCTGTCGCCCAGGCTGGAGTGCAGTGGCCTGATCTCAGCTCACTGCAAGCTCCGCCTCCCAGGTTCATGCCATTCTCGTGCCTCAGCCTCCCGAGTAGCTGGGACTACAGGGGCCCGCCACCTCGCCCGGTGAGTTTTTTGTATTTTTTTAGTAGAGACGGAGTTTCACTGTGTTAGCCAGGATGGTCTTGATCTCCTGACCTCGTGATCCACCCATCTTGGCCTCCCAAAGTGCTGGGATTACAGGCTTGAGCCACCGCGCCCGGCCGCCTTTTTTTTTTTTTTTTTGAGGCGGAGGTTTGTTCTGTTGCTCAGGCTGGAGTGCAGTGGTGCGATCTCAGCTCACTGCAACCCCTACCACCCGCGTTCAAGCTATTCTTCTGCCTCAGCCTCCCGAGTACCTGGGACTACAGGCGTGCACCACCATGCCAGGCTAATTTTTGTAGTTTTAGTAGAGACGGAGTTTCGCCATGTTGGCCAGGCTGGTCTCAAACTCCTGACCTCAGGTAATCCCCCACCTCGGACTCCCAAAGTGCTGGGATTACAGGCATGAGCCACCATGCCCAGCCCTTGTGTGGATCTTCTATCTCATCCTATGACTAAGAATGCCTAGCCTCCTGGGAATGCAGCCCAGTAGGTCTAAGCCTCTTTTTACCCAGCCCCTATTTAAGATGGAGTTGCTCTGGTTCAAAAGCCTCTGATAGTATCTTATTATACTGTGCAGGCTGGTCTTGAGCTCCTGTCTTCAAGGGATCCTCTTGCCTCAGCCTTCCAAAGTGGTGGGATTACAGGTGAGAGTCACCATACCTGGCCCTTTCCCTTATCTCTAATTTCTGGCAACCACTAAACTAGTCTATCCTCCATGTCTATACTTATGTTATTAATATTTCACAAATGTTAAATAAATGCAACAATACAATATGTAACTTTTTATGATTGGCTTTTCTTCAGTCAGCATAACTCCCTTGAAATCTATCCAAGGGAATTATGTATATTGCATGTATTAATAGTTTGTTATTTTTTTCTTTTGTTGAGTAGCATTCCACGGTATGGATATAGCATAGTTTGTTTAACCATTCACATGATGAAAGACATTTGGGTTGTTTCCAGTTTTCAGTTATAACAAATAAAGCTACAATGAACATTTGTGCACAGGTTTTTGTATGAACAGAGCATAAGTTTTTATTTCTTTTTTTTTTTTTTTGAAACGGAGTCTCGCTCTGTCGCCCAGGCTGGAGTGCAGTGGCGCGATCTTGGCTCACTGCGACCTCCGCCTCCCGGGTTCATGCCATTATCCTGCCTCAGCCTCCCGAGTAGCTGGGACTACAGGCGCCCACAACCACACCTGGCTAATTTTTGTATTTTTAGTAGAGACAGGGTTTCACCATATTGACGAGGCTGGTCTCAAACTCCAGACCTTGTGATCCGCCTGCCTCGGCCTCCCAAAGTGTTGGGATTACAGGCGTGAGCCCACCGCGCCCAGCCAAGTTTTCATTTCTGTTGGATAAACGCCCAAGAGTGCAATGGCTGGGTCATATGGCAAGCACATGTTTAGTTTTATAAGAAACTATCAAACTTTTTCAGAGGGGCTGTACAATTTTACATTCCTACCAGTAATATGGATCCAGTTTCTATACCTCCTAAGCGTTTGGTGTATCACTACTTTTCATCATAGCATTCTGGTAAGCAGGTAGTAGTATCTGATTTTGGTTTTAATTTGAATTTCCCTGGTGGCTAATGATGTTGAACATCTTTTCATGTGCTTTCTTGCCTCTGTATATCCTGTTCAATGAAATGTCTATTCATGTCTTTTTCCTATTTCCTAATTGGATTTTTTTAACCTGTTGAGTGTTCAGAGTTCTTCAAATATTCAAATCTTCAAATGAAGAGAAGGCCTTTATCTGATATGTGGTTTGGAAATATTTTCTTCCACTCTAGCTTGTTTTTTTGTCCCTTCAAAAGGTCTTTCACAGGGCAAAGGTTTTAAATTTCTTTTCTGCAGGGCACAGTGACTCCCACCTGTAATCCCAGCACTCTGCGAGGCCTAGGTGGATGGATCACCTGAGGTCAGGAGATTGAGACCAGCCTGGCCAACATGGTGAAACCCCGTCTCTACTAAAAATACAAAAATTAGCCGGGTGTGGTGGTGCGTGCCTGTAGTCCCAGCTACTCGGGAGGCTGAGGCAGGAGAATGGCTTGAACCCAGGAGGCAGAGGTTGCAGTGAGCTGAGATCTGCCAAGGCACTCCAGCGTGGGCAACAGAGCAAGGCTGCGGCTCAATAAATAAATAAATAAATAAATAAATAAATAAATAAATAAAAGGCCTAGCACGGTGGCTCATGCTTGTAATCCCTGCACTTTGGGAGGCTGAGGCAGATGGATCACTTGAGGTCACGAGATCGAGACCAGCCTGGCCGACATAGCGAAACCCTGTCTCTACTAAAAATACAAAAATTAGGGCAGGGTGTGGGGGCTCATGCCTGTAATCTCAGCACTTTAGGAGGCCGAGGTGGGCGGATCACGAGGTCAAGAGTTTGAGACCAACCCGGCCAACATGGTGAAACCCCGTCTCTACTAAAAATACAAAAATTAGCCAGGTGTGGTGGTGGGCGCCTGTAATCCCAGCTGCTCGGGAGTCTGGGGCAGCAGATTCGCTTGAACCCGGGGGGCGAAGGTTGCAGTGAGCTGAGATCACACCACTGCACTCCAGCCTGGGCGACAGGGCGAGTCTCCGCCTCAAAAAAAAAAAAAAAAAAAAAAAAAAAAAAGCTGGGCGTGGTGGCAGGCACCTGTAGTCCCAGCTACTGAGTCACCAGAATCGCTTGAGCCCAGATGGCGGAGTTTGCACTGAACCGACATCGTGCTACTGCGCTCCAGCCTGGGCGACAGAGCGAGACTTGGTCTCAAAAAGAAAAAAACAAAACAAAACAAAACAGGAGAATAATGAAATTTTACTTATTTATTTTATTTTATTTATTTTTTGGAGACCGAGTCTCGCCCTGTCACCCAGGCTGGAGTGCCCTGGCGCAATCTCGACTCACTGCAACCTCTGCCTCCCGGGTTCAAGCGATTCTCCTGCCTCAGCCTCCCGAGTAGCTGGGACTACAGGCGCCTGCAACCACGCCCAGCTAATTTTTGTGTTTTTAGTAGAGACGGGGTTTCACCATGTTGCCCAGGCTGGTCTCGAATTCCTGAGCTCAAGTGATCATCCCGCCACCGCTTCCCAATGTGCTGGGATTACGGGCGTGAGCCACCGTGCTAGGCCAAAAGTTTTAAATTTCAGTACGTTCCAATTTATCAACTTTTTCCTTTTATAGATTGGTCTTTTGGTGTCGTCTAAAAACTATTTGCCTGGCCCTAGGTCCTGATAATTTTTTTTTAACTCTTTTTTTTCCCCATCAGTGATTTATTGTTTTATGTTTAAATCTATGGTTTATTTTGAGTGAATTTTGTATAAGGTGTGAGGTTTAGGTTGAGGTTCTTTGGGTCTATATTTGTCCAATTTACCCAGCATCATTTGTTGAAAAGGCTCCTGATTCCATTTTTGTACCTCTCCCCTGAGAGCAGTGGGAATGTTTTTTTGAAAAAGTATGTCAGTGATGATGTGATGCCTTGTGCAAAATCCGTATTGGCATCTCACAACGTAAGATTTGGCTCTATTCTAACGGCATTTTCTACCACTCGATATCCACTGTAATACTTGGCTCTCAGGGAATCACTGGGCTGGCTCGCTCACTTCATGCAGATCCATTCTATTATCACTTCCTCAGAGATTTCTCTGGCCTTTTCTTCACAGCACTTACATAATGAGATCTATTACATATTAATTTGCTTAGTTTTCCTATACTCCTATCCCTCCCAGAAGCTCCAAGAAAGCATACTGTTGTATCCCTAAGTCCTAGAATAATGCGTCCACATAGTAGGTATTCAATAAAATCTTTTGCTTGACAGGTTAGAAAAGGTGAATAAACACAAAGCAGGAGCGAAAAGTTTACTTCTAGGTCAGGCGCTTTTTGGACGTCATGCAAAGTGTGAGCGCCACCTCTCGGGAAGCCAATTTGCTCGCGAACAAAGGAAGTGAGTCAGACAACCTGGGGGTGGAGGGAAGAAAGCAAGCAGCTAACCGGAAAGGTCTGAAAAAGCTAGCGCCGGAAGTTAAACAGCAGAAAGTTGTTCCCTAGAATGACTGCCTACTCCCAAGAGGAAGCGTGGGCGAGCGGTGTTCTGCAAAATGGGCTCTCCGGCAGCGGATCTGCGCAGAAGCGTTCCGTGTGTGCAAGTGCTGCGAACCACGTGGGTCCCCGGCGCGTTTCGGGTTCCGGCGGCTGCAGCCAGAGTTCAAGCCTAAGCGGCTGGAAGGGTAAGAGGTGTTCGGGATCCTGAGAGGGAAAGGAGAGGAGTGTAGTCGCGGGAGAGAGTTAGGTGAGGAGTTAGTGAAGAGGTCAGTTCAGCTCTAAGAGGCGGCGAGGAGGATCGGATGGGAGGAGGGGCAGGGAGCGCCTGTGGACAAGTGCAGACCGGTCGGCGCACGTCCCATGCCACATGGACTCGCCTTTGTCGGGGGCCGCCTTTCTTGTCAGGCCGCGACGACAGGGCTGTGCCTTATTTGTCTCTGTCGAGAGCAGTGCCGGGAACGGAGTTGGCGTTCTATAAGGCCTTGCTGAATAAATGACGGGCGTGTGTGTCATTCATTCAGCAAGGACTGAGTGCTTACCGTTGTGTCACCGGGATCGATGTGGAGGGACATTTTTAGGATCTATTTCTGGCGCTTTAGTCCTGTTTTCTCCTGGACAATATTCTTGCCCCGCACCCCATCGGGCGATTCTCCGCAGTCTTTGGGCTTTGTCTCTTTTTTTTTTGGAAGTTGCAGAGTGATGATAAATGATTTTCTTTGCTCTTATTGACTGCTAGGCCCTATGGCTAGGTACCATAGACCTACACAGGAGTAAATCAGCCTGGTATGCAGGCCAGAGACCGGTGGGGAGGCAGACACACAAACAGAAAATTGGGCTACAGTGCTAAGATGCTGTAAGAAGAGGTTAACTAAAGGACAGGAAGGTGGGGCCAATAGGTGGAGCTGCTGTGTACATCAGAGATTGTCTTTCAAGGCGAGGGGCCTCCCATCTCAAGATGTGATACAGGGTAGGTCATGAGCCAGTCTTCTGTAAAATGAGGGATCTGGACAGAATAGGTACTCTCTAGGCTTCCTTTCAGTATGATGTCCCGTATCAGGTATTCCTAATGTCTGTAGCTCTCCCACACCCCACCGTTTATTGGCTAGTCAAAATATTCTTTGCATTGTAAAGTGTAGCATACATTACAAGAATGGATTAATGGGTTGGGAATGCTGGGTTTTGGCCTTCATTCTGGTGCTCTGGTCCTGTTTCCTCATTTGTAAAGTGAAGGGGGTTGTAAAGATACATTCTCTAAAACCCCTAATGCTGTGGATGTGGCATTAAGTCAAACTATTATTTCTTACTGCTTTGTACCAGACATCACTTTCACATAAGTAAAACTTTTTATCAGTGTAGTTTCTCCCAAGTTTGATTACTGAGAAAGATTGTTTTTACCTCCTGTATCCTAGTTCCACCACAGTGTTTGGTACACAGTAGATGCTTAAAAGAAGCTTATTATATCAAATGGTGGCCAGGCACGGGGCTCATGCCTGTAATCCCAGCACTTTGGGTGGCTGAGGCCGGTGGATTACTTGAGATCAGGAGTTGGAGACCAGCCTGGCCAACATAGTGAAACCCCATCTCTACTTAAAAAAAAAAAATACAAAAATTAGCTGGGCATGGTGGCACGCGCCTGTAGTCCCAGCTATTCAGGAGGTTGAGGTAGGAGAATAGCTTGCCTGGGAAGTGGAGGTTGCAGTGAGCCAAGGTCGCGCCACTGCATTCCATCCTGGGCGACAGAGCAAGACCCCATACCAAAAAAAAAAAAGGGCTGGGTGTGGTGGCTCATGGCCATAATCCCAGCACTTTGGTAGGCTGAGGTGGGTGGATCACTTGAGGACAGGAGTTCGAGACCAGCCTGGGCAACATGGCGAAACCCCATCTCTAAAAAAACCACAAAAACCAAAACCAAAATAAAATAAATCAAATGGGATAGAAATTATAGTCCTTGCTTTTGGATCCTTTCCCACATTGACATATTAGTTCATAGATGAGGGGACTGGGGAGGAATTGGGTTTTTACCAGAGGGAGGCCTGCAGCTGACCTGACAGATTTAAACCAGCTTTATGGGATAATCCGCTTGAGAAGGATGACGATGTAGGCAAGTGATTCAGCGCCGTTTCATTCCTCTACCTGCCTATCCCCAGGACCATGGCCAACTGTGAGCGTACCTTCATTGCGATCAAACCCGATGGGGTCCAGCGGGGTCTTGTCGGAGAGATTATCAAGCGTTTTGAGCAGAAAGGATTCCGCCTTGTTGGTCTGAAATTCATGCAAGTAAGTGGACTTCATTGTTCCCATTTTGATTTCTTCATAGTATAGGAGAACACTGTGATTAACCTGTTTCTCCCCGGCTTTCTTATTTAAACTTCTTCATGGTAGAGTGGACAGAGTGGACACAAGTATCTAGAGACCTGGAAACACCTCAGTGCCCTAGCGTTTGGCTACATTTAGGATTTTCCAAAATAGTCTCTGTAATATGAGGTGCATTGCTATGGGAAAAGCAGTGCAGAGTTCCACATATGACTGCATCGCTGTAATTTGTGACTCAGCTGAGCATGTTTGAGTTTTTGGTCTTGAGCTTCCTGAGCAGGTAATTTTAGAAAGATTTTTTTCCCCCTTTGAGACAGGTTGTTTTTTTAGCAAGAAAATCTTCCATCATCAATTACTAGACACTCATCAATGCTTATTGTCTAGCATTTATTAGGTACCATAGGAGCTTGTGGAGGAAAACTATGGTTTTGGTTTTGGGGAGGTTCTCCTGAAATAGCAGAGGGCAGATGTACCTGCAAGCTACTTACAAAGCAATCTTCTGATAAATGCAAGGGATTGATTGACCAGTAACCCCTCTTTTTTTTTTTTTTTTTTGAGACAGAGTCTCGCTTAGTCGCCCAGGCTGGAGTGCAGTGGCGCGATTTCGGCTCACTGCAAGCTCCGCCTCCCGGGTTCACGCCATTCTCCTGCCTCAGCCTCCCGAGTAGCTGGGACTACAGGCGCCCGCCGCCTCGCCCGGCTAATTTTTTGCATTTTTAGTAGAGACGGGGTTTCACCATGTTAGCCAGGATGGTCTCGATCTCCTGACCTCGTGATCCGCCCGCCTCGGCCTCCCAAAGTGCTGGGATTACAGGCGTGAGCCACCGCGCCCGGCCAGTAACCCCTCTTTAAACACATTCTAGAGATAAGAATTCAAATTCTTGGCTGGGCGAGGCACAGTGGCTCATGCCTGTAATCCCAGCACTTTGGAAAGCCAAGGCGGGCTGGTCACTTGAGGTCAGGAGTTCAAGACCAGCCTGGCCAACATGACGAAACCCCATCTCTACTAAAAATACAAAAATTAGCTGGGTGTCAGGGCGGGCACCTGTAATCCCAGCTACTTGGCAGGCTGAGACATAAGAATTGCTTGAACCGGCCGGGCGTGGTGGCTCAAGCCTGTAATCCTAGCACTTTGGGAGGCCGAGACGGGCGGATCACGAGGTCAGGAGATCAAGACCATCCTGGCTAACATGGTGAAACCCTGACTCTACTAAAAAGAATACAAAAAACTAGCCGGGCGAGGTGGCGGGCGCCTATAGTCCTAGCTACTCAGGAGGCTGAGGCAGGAGAATGGCGTGAACCCGGGAGGTGGAGCTTGCAGTGAGCCCAGATCGCGCCACTGCACTCCAGCCTGGGCGACAGAGCGAGACTCCGTCTCAAAAGAAAAAAGAAAAAAAAAAAAAGAATTGCTTGAACCGGCCAGGTGCGGTGGCTCACGCCTGTAATCCTAGCATTTTGGGAGGCCGAGGCGGGCAGATCACCTGAGGTCAGGAGTTGGAGACCAGCCTGACTAATATGATGAAACCCCGTCTCTACTAAAAATACAAAAATTAGCCAGGCTTGGTGGCATGCACCTGTAATCCCAGCTTCTCGGGAGACTGAGACAGGAGAATTGCTTGAACTGGGGAGGTGGAGGTTGCAGTGACTGAGATCGCATCATTGCACTCCAGCCTGTGCAACAAGAGCGAAACCCCATCTCCAAAAAAAAAAGAATTGCTTTTGAACCCAGGAGGTGGAGGTTTCAGTGAGCCGAGATTGCACCACACCGCAGCCTGGGCAACAGGGAGACTCTGTCTCAAAAAAAAAAAAAAAAAAAATTCCAATTCTCAAATCAAATAGGGGATAGTATGTTTTCCTAAAAGGGCATCAATTTTGGACCTTTCTAGGACATTTTAAATTTTAGTGTGACTTTCAATTTACTTACTATGTGATGTTTTAGAAAAATTGCTTTAGGGCTGGTGCGGTGACTCGCCTGTAATCCCAGCACTTTGGGAGGCTCCATCTCCAAAAAAAGAAAAGAAAACTGCTTTAACGTAAAAGAGGGTAGACTGATGTTCATGCCGAGAGGAGAATGTGGTGTCCAAGCTCTAGGAGCTGGCATCTAATGTAGGTTTTCTTGCTGCATCATCCCATAACAGAATAGAAGGGCAAGAGAGTGCAAGAGTGAGAGAGAGCTAGAGAGAGAGCAAGAGGGGGTTGACCTTGATTTTATAACAAACCCACTCCTGAGATAAGACATTAATCTATTCATGAGGGTGAAGCCCTCATGACCTAAAACCTCCCATTAGGCCCCACCTCCCCACATTGTTGCATCGAGGATTAAATTTCCGACATGTGAACTTTTGGGGACACATATAGATCACAGCAGAAGGTAACATGAAATGAATGTGTTGTTGATCAGACATTTGCCATATGCTGGGCACATATGTTTCCTGATTTAGTCTTCATGCCAGCCTTGAGAAGTACTTCCTCCTGTGTTCGTGGTTGTTAGTGATGAGCAACCTAAGGCTTGAAGAGGTTCAGTGATGTGCCTGATAGCATACAGTGATGCCGCTGGGATTTTAACTTGAGTCTCTCTGACCCCTGAGTGCAGACATTTTCTCCTTTACATTGAATTTCCTATTAAGGATATATGGGTTTGGTGAAGAATGGACGGAAGGATAGCTGCCATGACTCTAAAGGGCTATTTAAATCTGCTGTGGAGGTAGGAAGCAAAGGAGAACTTGAGGTTCCCAACCCCCAAGCCCTTAAAAAAGCCTATGATCTGCTTGGCAGACTAAAGATCATCAGTTAGGGCCTGGTGTGCTGGCTCACACCTGTAATCTCAGTATTTTGGGAGGTCAAAGTGGGCGGATCATCTGAGGTCAGGAGTTCGAGATCAGCCTTGCCAACATGGTGAAACCCCATCTGTACTAAAAATACAAAGTTTAGCTGGGTGTGATGGTGCATGCCTGTAGTCCCAGCTACCAGGGAGGCTGAGGCGGGAGGATGGCTTGAACTTGGGAGGTGGAGGTTGCAATGAGTGGAGATCGAGCTACTGCACTCTATCCTGGGTAACAGAGCAAGACCCCATCTCAAAAAAAGATAATCAGTTAGTCGTGTAGTGGTGCACACTTGTAGTCCTAGCTACTGAGAACCTGAGACAAGAGGCTTGCTTGATCCTGGGAGTGTGAGGCTGCAGTGAGCTATGATCATGCCGTTGCACTCCAGCCTGGGTGGCAGAGAGACGCTGTCTCAAAACAAACAAACAACAAAACCAACAAAAAGATAATTGGAACCAATTAATAGAATTAAAAGAGTATTCTGGTAAGGGAGGGTCACCTCAGTGTCTGTTAGGAGACTTCACGACAAAAGTCTTCCATTTGGCTAGGAAAGGACAGGGCGAGGGTTGGATCCCTACCACAGAATGATTACGTGGCCATATAATTTTACTTTGGCAAGTGATAACTGGTGGCTGAATGATGGGGCTTTTGGGCTGCCAGTCTCCACATTTGTGTGTGTCTCTAATGTGTTCGATACACGTCATACAGCGCAGTACCACAGAGCTGGAAAAACCATGGGACCCTGTTAGATTTGAACAAGCATATATGCAGTACAAGAGAGAACACAGCCAAATTGAGTTGAAACTGTTAAGCAGATGGTTTGTTCTCTAGCTAACGTGATTTGTTCCCACATATTAGCCTTGCAGTATGAGAACTTCTAATTAATTTTTTTTTTTTTTTTTTGAGATGGAGTCTCACTCTGTCACCCAGGCTAGAGTGCAGTGGTGTCATCTCGGCTCACTGCCAGCTCTGCCTCCTGGGTTCACGCCATTCTCCTGCCTCAGCCTCCTGAGTAGCTGGGACTACAGGCGCCCACTACCACGCCCGGCTAATTTTTCATTTTTCAGCAGAATTATGTATTGCTAGATGTCATTTACTTTTGGGTGATTTGCAGATACCTTTGGGAATCACACGGTCATCACGCTGGGCTTTTATCCTCTGAGTAAACGTGAAGCATCCCTGGGTAATGGCCTGGTTTAGTTTGCTGCTCATCAAATGCCAAGACTTGCTCCCTGGTGTCCTTCTAACATTTTATTTGGGGTTTGCTCTGGGAATGGAAATTTATTGTATTGTTGATTTTCCTGCCTAAAATGAGATGGTTGAGGGCCAGGCATGGTGGGTCACGTCTGTAAGCCCAGCACGTTGGGAGGCTGAGGCTGGAGGATCACTTGAGTCCAGGAGTTTGAGACCAGCCTGGGCAACATAGTAAGACCTTATCTCTACAAATAATTTTTTAAAATTAGCCAGGTATGGCTGGGCGTGGTGGCTTACACCTGTAGTCCCAGCATTTTGGGAGGCCGAGGCAGGCAGATCACCTGAGGTCAGGAGTTTGAGACCAGCCTGGCCAACAACCCTGTTTCTACTAAAAATACAAAAATTGGCTGGGCATGGTGGGCGGGCATCTGTAATCCCAGCTACTTGGGAGGCTGAGGCAGGAGAATCACTTGAACCTGGGAGGTGGAGGTTGCAGTAATCAGGATCGCGCCACTGCACTCGAGCCTGGATGACAGAGGGAGACTCTGTCTCAAAATAAATAAATAAATTAAAAAAAATTAGCCAAGTCTGGTAGTGTGTGTCTACAGTCCTACCTATTTGGGAGTCTGAGGCAGGAGGAACTTGAGCCCAGGAGTTTGAGTTTTTTAAAAATGAGATAGCTGAATTTAATTTTAATGTTCTGTGGTTTTATTGTCAGTCAATGCCAATAGGGAGACAATTGATATAAAATTGGAGAAGTACTTTTAGTCCTGTCACTGCTCCCTTCCAGTGTGGAGAATGAATTGGGTTATAACAGAATCAGTGAGCCCAACCACTCATGTTTTACATAGCAGGGTGGGTGAGGGGGATTTACATGGATTGTATGTTCTTAGATGGTTTGGGGCCGTTCTCATTCTCCGTCCTGTTGAATAGGCCTCTGAAGACCTTCTCAAGGAACACTACATTGACCTGAAGGACCGTCCGTTCTTTGCCGGCCTGGTGAAATACATGCATTCAGGGCCGGTAGTTGCCATGGTGAGTGTGCCTGTGTGAGATACTCCAAGTATGCATTGCTTGTCGTCTGCGCTAGGCTCTCTTCTAGACACTGGGGATACAGTCATGAGTGAGACCAAATAGATATCTGTTTTCATATATCAGCTAATGGTTAGTGATAGGCTTCAGAAATGACATAGGTTAGTGATAGGCCCAGAAATGAATAGGAGTAGCAAGTGATCACTTTAGGTTGGATGATCAAAGAATGCAATTTTTAAGCTGCGATCTGAATGACAAGAAGCAGCCAGCTATGGCCGGGCGCGGTGGCTCAAGCCTGTAATCCCAGCACTTTGGGAGGCCGAGACGGGCGGATCACAAGGTCAGGAGATCGAGACCATCCTGGCTAACACGGTGAAACCCCGTCTCTACTAAAAAATACAAAAAACTAGCCGGGCGAGGTGGCGGGCGCCTGTAGTCCCAGCTACTCGGGAGGCTGAGGCAGGAGAATGGCGGGAACCCGGGAGGCGGAGCTTGCAGTGAGCTGAGATCCGGCCACAGCACTCCAGCCTGGGCGACAGAGCGAGACTCCGTCTCAAAAAAAAAAAAAAAAAAAAAAAAAAAAAAGAAGCAGCAAGCTATGTACAGAATCACAGTGAAAAACATTTCCAGCCAAGCAAACAGCATGTGCAAAGGTCCCAGGGTGGGAATGAGCTTGGCTTTTTCAAGTATGGGAGGAGAATTGAAATGCCCGAAGCCTGATGGGTGGGAGGGAAGTTGGGATGTGAAGAGTTCAGAGGCATGGGCAGGGGCCTCCTCTCTTAGGGGTGTGTTGACCATGTAGTTCCTGAGTGCTGGGAAGCTATGGGACACTTCACACTTGGCCTTTTTTTTTTTTTTTTTTGAGATGGAGTCTCGCTTTGTCACCCAGGCTGGAGTGCAGTGGCACAATCTCGGCTCACTGCAAGCTCCGCCTCCTGGGTTCACGCCATTCTCCTGCCTCAGCCTCCTGAGTAGCTGGGACTACAGGTGCCCACCACCACGCCCGGCTAATTTTTTTGTATTTTTAATACAGACGGGGTTTCACTGTGTTAGCCAGGATGGTCTTGATTTCCTGATCTCGTGATCCACCCGCCTCAGCCTCCCAAAGTGTTGGGATTACAGGTGTGAGCCACTGCGCCCTGCCCACACTTGGCATTTTAAGGAGGCTGCTCTGGTTGCTGAATGGAGAGTACATTGTAGAAAGGCAAGCATCAGGGCAGGGAGACCAGGATCCCTAGTGCTGGAATAAGTGGATACTCTATATATTTGTTCAGTGAATGAATGTCATGTTAAGGGGCCTTTTTATTTTTTCCTATTTTTGGATTAATAGTTGCCAGATTTTCTGCTGAGATGGGTTTTCTTCTTTGACCATATCTTCTTCTGTCCTTGGAGGTCTGGGAGGGGCTGAATGTGGTGAAGACAGGCCGAGTCATGCTCGGGGAGACCAACCCTGCGGACTCCAAGCCTGGGACCATCCGTGGAGACTTCTGCATACAAGTTGGCAGGTGAGATTTTGCTCTTTTCCCCCTTTTTCCAAAATCTGATTTAGTTGCCACAAGGATTTGGGTTTCTGAGGCTGGAGGTAGACATGATACCATATGCAGGTTGATTTTATCGGAGTTTATTGTTTTCCTCCCCCTTAAGTTGGCGTTTGGCTTTGGTTTTTAAAATCACTGTAGTTGTACCTCCGTTACACGAAGTGTAGAACCTGGTACAACACACTTTGCTGGCCACAGTCTTTCCTGAAGGCTCTTACTGTTTGCACCAGTGTGACCGGGAGGGCTGAACGTGGGGAGGGCATTTTTCACCCTTACATGAATGGCCATTGTAGACTTTTTCTTTTAACATGGTCTAATGTCCATGGAGCTTCAGCTTTTATGCTGCTGTGGCTGTAGATTTCTGGCAATGGGCGCATTTTAATCCTTCTGGTCTTGGTCATGTGACTGTCTCTTTCTCCACCCAGGAACATTATACATGGCAGTGATTCCGTGGAGAGTGCAGAGAAGGAGATCGGCTTGTGGTTTCACCCTGAGGAACTGGTAGATTACATGAGCTGTGCTCAGAACTGGATCTATGAATGACAGGAGAGCAGGCCACAATGCTTTCACATCCATTTCTCCTCCTTCCCATGGGCAGAGGACCAGGCTCTAGGAAATCTAGTTATTTAAAGGAACTTCGTCATAATTTGGAAGGAAGCTCTTGGAGCTGTGAGTGCTCCCTGTACAGTGTTACCATCCCCTACCATCTGATTAAAATGCTTCCTCCCAATGTAGGATTCATTGAGTTGGTTACTTTGTATTGTTGTATTTTTTTTTCTTCTTTTCATGTACACTGAATAACCTGACCTAATAGAGAATGTAAATACTATAAAAATTATTTATATTGAGATCTCACATACACACAGGCATTCTTTGCCTGCCCTTCTTAACCCCTGCGTCCCTTCCACTCTTGGCACGGAGCTACTCAACAGGCATCTATGGAGCATCTGCTACATGGCCAAGACTGGACTAGGTGCAGAGGATTCATCAGAAATAATACATGAGGGCTGGGTGTGCTGGCTTGTGCTTGTGATACCAGCTACTTGGGAGGCTGAGGTGGGAGACTAGCCTGGGTAACAGAGCAAGACCCTGTCTCACTAAAAAAAAAAAAAAAAAATTAGGCTGGGTACAATGACTCATGCCTTTAATTCCAGCTATTCAGGAGGCTGAGGGGAAGAATCGCTAGAGGCCAGTTACAAGTCCAGCGTGGGCAACATAGCAAGACGCTGACTTTACAAAAAAAAAGAAAAATTAGCTCTGGTGCTGTACACCTCTAGTTCTACCTATGGGGAAGGCACAATAGGCAGGAGGATTGTGCCCGGGAGTTCAAGGCTGCAGTGAACCATGATCATGCTACTGTACTTCAGCCTGGGTAACAGAGTGAGACCAGTCTCTTAAGTAAAAACATATCCATCCTGTTCTTGAGAAGCTCTTGGGGATTCAGTGAATGGGGGAGTGTGGGAAGTTGTAATTCCTCCGAAAATCAGAAAAGCTAGGTAGACAGTAGGCCTGGGTCCCTGGGATGGCCTCAAATGAAGCAGGAGGTCTTGTAAGTAGCTTTGATTTGTTAGGATATTGATTTGGTTGCTTTAATGGAGACAAGATAGAAATGTACTTCTCTTTCATTTGAAAGTTCAAGTGTGGTCGGGTGCGGTGGCTCATGCCTATAATCCCAGCACTTTGGACA
Organism: Theropithecus gelada; assembly: GCF_003255815.1. Lineage (NCBI taxonomy): Eukaryota > Metazoa > Chordata > Mammalia > Primates > Cercopithecidae > Theropithecus > Theropithecus gelada. Next base: position 22,561,546 of record NC_037684.1, on the reverse strand, counting down.
GTGGCTCATGCCTATAATCCCAGCACTTTGGGAGGCCAAGGCAGGAGGATTGCTTGAGCCCAGGAGTTTGAGACTAGCCTGGGGAACAGAGTGAGACCTCATCTCTTCCAAACATTAAAAATTAGTCGGGTGTGGTGGCACATTCCTATAGTCCTAGCTACTCAGGAGGCTGAGGTAGGAGGACTGCTTGAGCCCCAGAGGTTGGAGCAGTGAGCTGTGATCCCACCTCTGTCCTTCAGCCTGGGTGACACAGTGAGACCTGTCTTCAAAAAAAAGCCCTAACTACTCAGTAGAGGTGGTCATAGTGGTAAGGCTCTGATCTTTAAGGTGGTCTACACACACCTGGTTCCTTCTAATCAGTCCTACTTGGATTACCACCCCATGTTCCTGCAAGTTGGGAAAGGAAGTGGAAGAAGTATCCCTTTTAAAGAGACATCTCTGAATTACAACCTCCACTTCCTCTTACATCCCATTGGCTAGAACTTAGGCATATGGCTGCATCTAGCCGCAAGGGAAACTGAAAATTTTTTTTTCTTTTGAGACGGGGTCTCACTCTGTCGCCTAGGATGCAGTGCAGTGGTGTGATCACAGCAGCTCACTGCAGCCTTGACCTCTCTGGGCCCAAGTGATCTCCTACCTTAGCCTCTGGAGTAATTGGGACTACAGGCACGTGCCACCACGCCCAGCTAATGTTTGTATTTTCTGTAGAGATGGGGTTTCGTCATGTTTCCCAGGCTGGTCTCCAACTGCTGGGCTCAAGGGATCTGCCTGCCTGGGCCTCCCAAAGTTCTGGGCTTATAGACGTGGGCCATCGTGCCCAGCCTGAGGGTTTTTCTTTCTTTTTTTTTTTTTTTTTGAGATGAAGTCTCGCTCTTGTCGCCCAGGCTGGAGTGTAATGGTGCGATCTTGGCTAACTGCAACCTCCGCCTCCTGGGTTCAAGCGATTCTCCTGCCTCAGCCTCCAGAGTAGCTGGGATTACAGGCGTGTGCCACCATTCCCGGCTAATTTTTGTATTTTTAATAGAGACGGGTTTTCACCATGTTGGTCAGGCTGGTCTTGACCTCAGATGATCCACCTGTCTCAGCCTCCCAAAGTGCTGGGATTACAGGTGTGAGCCACTGCGCCTGCCCGCTGAGGGTTTTCTTATCTTTCCTGTTCATCTGGCTTCCGTAGAGGCAATAGAGGGGAAGGGACTTCTCAGGAGCGGGGAGAAGAGGATAGTTGGGGTGGGCTGCCTTTATGGACAGATGAGGGCGAGATGATGTTTTTTTTTTTTTTAAATTTTTGAGATGGACTCTCATTCTGTTGCCCAGGCTGGAGTGCAGTGGCACGATCTCAGTTAACTGCAACCTTTGCCTCCTGGGTTCAAGCGATTCTCCTGCCTCAGCCTCCTGAGTAGCTGGGATTACAGGCATGCGCCACTATGCCCGGCTGATTTTTGTATTTTTAGTGGAGACGGGGTTTCACCATGTTGTTCAGGCTTGTCTTGAACACCTGACCTCGTGATCCACCCGCCTCGGCCTCTCAAAGTGCTGGGATTACAGGTGTGAGCCACTCCACCTGGCCTGAATTTCTATTAATATTTTACACAAAGTGTGGCCTGTTTGTTTTGGGGCGTGAGATGAGCATACCTGGACTTGGGGAATGAACATGTGTGTAGTGAAGCTGGAGGGTTACAGCCTCCCCAGTTAAGGACAGTCTTCCCAGGAAGGAAAGAAGAGGTGAAAGCAGAGGGGTGGTCCTGACTGTACCCTAAGTAGCCATCAGTGACCTGACCAAGGGGCAGATAGCTCTCCCCTAGACAGAGAAAAGTCCGTGAAATTTCCAGAGCTGTTTCCACAGTTGACATTTGGTAATCCAAATGAGAGTGTGCTTCAGATGGAAGCCAAAAAATAGTGCCCCCAAATGAGGGCGCATGACAGTCATTGTCAATGTCTGCTGGGCTAATGCTCTGTAACTAGAATTTTGGAAAGCAGATAAGGTGTAATAGAGGCCAGGTTGTCATCTATCTGGCCAGTGACAGGTAATCAGCGCAGTGGTAGGGGCACTCGGGTGATGGCATGATTGCTGTGGTCAGCTCAGAGTCCTGAGGGGAAGCAAGCGGGCGCCCACCATGTCAGGGCAGTACCACTGCTGTGCGGCTGTCAGTCAGTGCTGCAGGTGCTGAGAGGGGCTCGTGACCACCCCAGGGAAGTTGGGCATCACCAAAGGGAGCTTGTTTGCAGTTTACACACTGCAAATAGGAAGTGTGTACAGGTTGATGACAGGCCTGATCTCTATGACACGGTCTAGACTTTCCTCAGGGTCCAGGGGCGCGCCTCAGGGTGAACTGGAAAGCTCGACCGCACTTTAGTGCCAGGTGGGCAGGGATCCCTATCTCAGGGTGGGAGGGGGCAGCTGATTGGGGCTGGAAATGTAGGTGGGGAGGCTGCAGCCAGGCAGCAGGGCATCCTGCGAAAAGAGCATCTCGCTAAGGAGTCTGAACGCCATCCTGTAGGAGGGGGAGTCATCAAGGCAGGGCAGGGGCAGGACCAGATGGCCGTCTCAGGTGCTGAGCGAGGCTCCCAGTTTGCGGGGAGAGGTGAGATCGAGGCCGGCAGAGGTAAGATCGAGGCCCATTGGGAGGCCGAGGCTTAACCAGGGCTCAAGCAGAGGGGAGGGAAGGCTGGATTTCAGAGGTAGGGAGAAGGACTGTGGGTACACGGCGGGGAGGGAGAGTCAAGTCAAGGTTAATGCCAGTGCTCGGGCGGATGGTGAAAGCAGCAGATGGCCTTGACGGGGTAGAGAACTCGAGCACAGGAGCAGGTTCTGTGTGTGTGTGTGTAGGAGCTTTTGGGGTCACGGGAAGTACTGAGAGGTGAGGAGTGGGCTTTGGGACGTGCGTAGTTGAACTCATAGGACGTCCAGGTGGAGAAGGAATCAATTCCTGTCTCTGGATTCGTTTCGACCACTGCCCGGCGAGGGCGCGCCCCGGCTGGGCGTGGGCACGGTTCTCGGGCCGCGTCAGGCCAGGCGGGTGGGGCGTTCCTGCGGGTTGAGAGGCTAGGTCCTCCGGGGTGTGGCCACGTCGCGCTCCGCCCCCCGCCCCTCCTCCGCTGCCGGCTCCCGGGTGTGGTGGTCGCTCCAGCTCTCTGCTCTCGCAGCGCAGCGCCGCCACCCGGCCCCTCCAGCTTCCCGGTAAGGCGGTGGGGCACATCCCTTGGCGACTCCTCCGGCTCCCTCTTCCGCTTGCGCGGCCGCAGGTGGGTCCGGTCTGTGGGCGTCCCCCGATTTCCCGCAGGTCTCGCGCGGGGTTGGAGCGGGAGATTCCTTTGCCGCTTGCGCCCCGCGGGCCTTCGGACTCCGCAGAGTGACGCCGGCCCTGCGCGGGGCGGAAGCACCCGGGAAGCCACGTGTCCCCGCGGCCGCGCGTGGTGGGGGAGGCGGGCCCGGCGGCGCCCACGTGGCCTCCTCCCGGACCCTGACCGCACCTCTCGCCTCGCAGGACCATGGCCAACCTCGAGCGCACCTTCATCGCCATCAAGCCGGACGGCGTGCAGCGCGGCCTGGTGGGCGAGATCATCAAGCGCTTCGAGCAGAAGGGGTTCCGCCTCGTGGCCATGAAGTTCCTCCGGGTAACTCGCCCCCGTCTCCCCTTCCCCCGCTGCAGCCGGCTCGCGGGTGTTTTTCCCTCCCGGCGGCGGTTTGTCCGCGTTTCCTTTCCGAATCCATTTCGCGGCCGCGAGAATCCCTTTGCCCTCTGCCCCCGCCCACGGCGGCTCTGGCCCGCCGACCATTTCCCGGGGCGGTGGGGACAGACGCCCTTGGGAAGGTGAAGCGCGGGTAGCTTGACTCGCCCTCCGGGTCTGGCTTCCTTCTCGCGGGCAGCCACCTGCCCACCGGCCGCAGGGAGGCAGCAGGGAGCGGAGAAACCCCGTGCCCCAGACCCCCTGCGCCTGCCCACGCGGGTCCACCTAGGCACGGAATGGATTCTTAGAGTGTCCTTTGCTTTAGTCTGAAACTCCGAATTCCAGTGCGGTGCTCCTCCTTTAGCATAGGGTAGGAACTATATTTTCCACATTAAATTTGGGGCACAGATCTGAATCCCTACACTTAGGGATAAGTATCTAAGTACTGAAATTCAACCAGGCTCATCGGTGAAGAGAATGTTCTGAAAGGTCTGAAATATTTAAAAGGGCATTGTGAGTAGCCCAGGGGAGTTTAATGTGACCTCTGCCTGGCATGTGACCTGACATATGTACTTCAGTTGCAGCTAAAATTTAATTCTCTAAATCTAGATCTTCAAACCACCTACTTCTTAGGATTACAAAACCCCTAATGTCATTGACAGTATGAGGGTGTCTTTACGATTAGAACAGTCTTGGCCAGGCGCGGGGCTCACGCCTATAATCCCAGCAATTTAGGAGGCCGAGGTGGGTGGAGCCCAGGAGTTGGAGATCAGCCTGAGCCACATAGCAAGCCCCTGTCTCTACAAAAAAAGAAAAAAAAAGAAAAATTAACTGGGCATGGTTGGGGGCCTCTGTAGTTCCAGCTGTTTGGGAGGCTGAGGTGGGAAAATCACTTGAGCCCTGGAAGTTGAGGCTGCAGTGAGCCATGCATCGCTGCCGGGGTGATGAGAGGGAGACCCTGTCTCCTAAAACAAACCAAAACAACGCAGCAAAAAAGAACAGTCTTTCTGTTAAAATGACATTAGTTTCATGGTTTGGATGGGATTTAAAAAATATTTGTGTGAGTATGTATATATTTCCACACACCGCTTATGAACGTGGGCTAGAACATAAAACCGGACTTGCTAATGGGAGGTTCAGAGGATGGGATTGGAGTCTTTCCAGCTTAGCTCCTAACTGGCGCGTCCTCTCCAATGCCAGGCCTCTGAGGAACACCTGAAGCAGCACTACGTTGACCTGAAAGACCGCCCGTTCTTCCCCGGGCTGGTGAAGTATATGAACTCGGGGCCGGTTGTGGCCATGGTGAGTGGTTGTGGGGAATGAGGGAAAATGGGGAAAAAGTGCTCGGTGTTCTTTTTTAGACATCTCCCTCAGCTAAATTATTTTATGAATGGAACCTGCTGAAGTTAGTTAACTGAGCAACTAGGAGCTTGGGAGGAGAAAGCAAATCAGACCTTAGAAATGGGAAGGACGTTAGCTGGGTGTGGTTGTGCACGGCTGTAGTCCCAGCTACTCGGGAGGCTGAGGCAGGAGAATTGCTTGAACCGGGGAGGCGGAGGTTGCAGTGAGCTGAGATCGTGCCACTGCACTCCAGCCTGGGCAACAGAGCGAGACTCTGTCTCAACAAAGGAAAAAAAAAAAAAAAAAGATAAGGGAAGGATGTTTTCAGGTAAATTTTTCGAGGGTTAAATAGAATCTCACTGCCTACAAGAATGGTAAATTTCCGGGCCAGGCTCCGTGGCTCATGCCTGTAATCCCAGCACTTTGGGAGGCTGAGGTGGGTGGATCACCTGAGGCCAGGAGTTAATCCCAGTTAGGAGGCCAGTTACTCAGGAGGCTGAGGCAGGAGAATCACTTGAACCTGGGAGGTGGAGGTTGCAGTGAGCCGAGATCGCCACTGCACTCCAGCCTGGGTGACAGCAAGACTCCATCTCAAAAAAAAAAAAAAAAAAGGTATTAAATTTCTTGTTTGACAAGTGTTCTAGACCTTAATGTTTCCTAGATTAAAAAATTTTTCCTATTTTCTCATGAAAAATTCAAATGTAAGTATTTAAGAAGTTCTCAAATCCTATACTAGAAGCAATTTCTTCTGGATGGTGCTAATGTCCAATTGGGAGTGGAAAGAATAGGAGAGAGTAAAATAGGGAGGCAGTGAAATTGTTGAGAAAGTAGACCTATTTCCCGTTCCCCTTTTTCTTCCTTCTGCTCTTCCCTGGAATCCTGACCCTTGCATGTTAGTCTTTCTTTTCCCTGTTCCAGCAGTCTTCTGCGATGCCCTTCCCACTAACCCTATTCCAGACTGGCCATGTTCTCCTTTCTTAACTAGTTTTTCTGTGTTGATGGCTGCATAAGGATTCTTCAACATTGTTTATCTCTGTCTCAGCTAAACTGGGAAGTCCCCAAGTTGGGCAGACCTTTCTTTGAATCCTAGCAATACATTTGGAATGGAGTTTTTAGGTAGGCCCCTACTCTCTGCTGGGGTTAGCTGATAATCATGTCACTGGTTGGTCTCATTGATGTGTCCTGTCAGGTAGGAGTAAATGTTAGACACTACCTGTCCTGAGTGGCAGATCTGATTATAAATCCATTTTCACACTTCTGAGGTCTGGGAGGGGCTGAACGTGGTGAAAACAGGCCGAGTGATGCTTGGGGAGACCAATCCAGCAGATTCTAAGCCAGGCACCATTCGTGGGGACTTCTGCATTCAGGTTGGCAGGTAAGTCCGGGGACAGGAGGGTGGATGACTTTTATGCAACACCATTTAAAGCAGACATCAGGTGCATCCTACTTTCAGAAGAATCTGTGAATTTTTTTTTTTTTTTTTTTTTTTCTTGAGACGGACTCTCCCTCTGTCGCCCAGGCTGGAGTGCAGTGGTATCATCTCAGCTCACTGCAACCTCCCAGGTTTAGGCGATCCTCCTGCCTCAACTTCCCAAATAGCTGGGATTACAGGTGCATGCCACCACGCCCAGCTAATTTTTGTATTTTTAGTAGAGACAGGGTTTCACCACGTTGGCCAGGCTAGTTTCGAACTCCTGACCTCAGGTGATCCGCCTGTCTTGGCCTCCCAAGGTGCTGGGATTACAGACATGAGCCACCGCACTTGGCCTGAACTTTTTAAATTAGTTGGTGATTATCATTGTATAAAAACTTTCAGGCTGGGTATATCATTGTATAAAAGCTCAGGCCATGCCTGGCCCAAACTCTTAAATTAGGTGGTGATTATCATTGTATAAAAGCTTTCAGGCCACACTTATGCCTGTAATCCCAGCACTTTGGGAGGCCGAGGTGGGTGTATGACCTGAGATCAGGAGTTTGAGACCAGCCTGGAGCCTGGCTAACATGAACCCCGTCTCTACTAAAAATAAAAAATTAGGCAGGCATGGTGGTGCATGCTTGTAATCCTAGCTACTCAGGAGGCTGAGGTGAAGAATTGCTTGAACCCGGGAGTTGGAAGCTGCATTGAGCTAAGATCTTGCCACTGCACTCCAGCCTGGGCAACAAGAGCGAAACTGTGTCTCAAAAAACAAAACAAAACAAAACAGCTTTCACACATAGCTTCTTCCCTAGGTTACTTAATTTTAAGCGAGACAACAAGGGGGCTGTATGTGGTAGTTCCTGTGTAGCACAGCAGAAAATGCTAGGTGTGGAGAAGGGAAGCGTTCTAGCCATATCCATGAGTACTTTGTCCATAGGTGTGACATTTAACCTTTTGATTTCCCTCACCTCTACACAGTCAGTTCAAAACCTTTACAAACTTGTGAGGTTCAAGTGGAATAAAGGGATTGTTATTAATAAGCAGTGTTATGTCATGGTTGGGCTTTGCAAATCAGTGTTATAAGAAAATGCAGGCCGGGCGCGGTGGCTCACGCCTGTAATCCCAGCACTTTGGGAGGCCGAGGCGGGCGGATCACGAGGTCAGGAGATCGAGACCATCCTGGCTAACATGGTGAAACCCCGTCTCTACTAAAAGTGCAAAAAATTAGCCGGGCGAAGCGGCGGGCGCCTGTAGTCCCAGCTACTCGGGAGGCTGAGGCAGGAGAATGGCGTGAACCCGGGAGGCGGAGCTTGCAGTGAGCCGAGATCGTGCCACTGCACTCCAGCCTGGGCGACTAAGCGAGACTCTGTCTCAAAAAAAAAAAAAAAAAAAAAAAAAAAAAAAAAAAAAAAAAAAAAAAGAAAATGCAGCAGAGCTGGCCTATGATAACGCATACATCATATCTAGTTGGGATGTTGATCTGGAGTGGGTTTGAATATTACTGTATTTTCCAAAATTTGAGGAGGAGTGTTTTATGTCATCAGCAGTCTTGGGGTACAAACACTCTTTTGATGGGGAGGCCAGACTTGGAAGCGTAATACAGTTGAAACAAGGAATGTTTTGAATCAAGCACCTTTACAGTTGTATAGCTGCTTTTAAAAGGAAGTGCTTTGGGGGTATAAATTGGTCTGCTGCTTCAAGTGGCAATATGGCTGAAAAAGTCTGGAGTGGCTATCCGTTGCGGTACCCATTAAACAGACTTTTGCACTTTAAAACATGGCAACTAGTAATTGTTTTCTTTCTTAGGAACATCATTCATGGCAGTGACTCAGTAAAAAGTGCTGAAAAAGAAATCAGCCTATGGTTTAAGCCTGAAGAACTGGTTGACTACAAGTCTTGTGCTCATGACTGGGTCTATGAATAAGAGGTGGACATAGCAGCAATCTCCTTCAGCACGGCATGGTGTGTCCCTGGACACAGCTCTTCATTCCACTGACTTAGAGGCAACAGGATTGATCATTCTTTTATAGAGCATGTTTGCCAATAAAGTTTTTGGAAGCTGGATACTGTCTCCTTGTGCTTATTTGATACTGAGCTGAAAGAAGTGACTTGGTTCCCTGGCTGTAGTAGCATTATCTACATCTAAATCCTGCTTGTCAAAGAATGATCTCTCTGATCCTGACGGAGTTTCGCTCTTGTTGCTCAGGCTGGAGTGCAGTGGCATGATCTTGGCTCACTGCAACCTCCGCCTCCTGGTTTCAAGCAATTCTCCTGTCTGAGCCTCCTGAGTAGCTGGGATTACAGGCATGCACCACCATACCTTGCTAATTTTGTATTTTTAGTAGAGACGGGATTTCTCCATGTTGGTCAGGCTGGTCTTGAACTCCCAGTCTCAGGGGATCTGCCTACCTTGGCCTCCTAAAGTGCTGGGATTACAGGTGTGAGCCACCGCGCATGGCCTATTTATTTATTTGAGACAGAGTCTCGCTTTGTCGCCCAGGCTGGAGTGCAGTGGTGTGATCTCAGCTCATTGCAACCTTTACCTCCTGGGCTGAAGCCTAGTTGGTCAAGTGGTTCTTGAGCCTCAGCCTCCTGAGTAGCTGGGATTACAAGTGTGAGCCACTGCACCTGGCCACCTGTAAGAAAGATTTCTTGAAACTTGGAGTGAAACATACAGACTAGGCAAATACTCTAGATTTATATATCTGCTGATTACAGATTGGGCAAGTTACTTATTAGGAAGTGGAAGCCTAAAGACATCTGTGAAATGGGCATGCCTACCACTGTAATGCAAGATTAATGAAATTATGTATATGCAGCTAACCTAGTGCTTGGCCTATAGTTGGTACATATTTCTGCAACCCTAGCAACCCTGTGCCTTTATTTTTTTCCCTGGGATGAGATATCTATTCCTGCTGGTTTCCTGGGCCAGATGCAGTGAGTGGTTACTACAGGCATATTCCCTGCTTTTGAGGTTAATTTTGCTGGATTGAAACAGTTGTAAAATGTTGTTAATAGCACCTGTCAATACAAATCATTTGTAGCACTATCACCTGGAATCAATTATAAATGTACATTTCCTATAAAAAAATGGTAAAAGCTAAATGTCACTCTTATATATGACAATCCTATGCTTTTTTTTTTTTAGATGGAGTCTCGCTCTGTTACCCAGGCTAGAGTGCAGTGGCCCAGTTTTGGCGCACTGCAACCTCTGCCTTCCTGGTTCAAGCAATTCTCTGCCTCAGCCTCCCAAGTAGCTGGGTTTACAGGTGCCTGCCACCACGCCTGGCTAATTTTTGTATTATTATTATTATTATTTTTTTGAGACAGAGTCTCGCTCTGTCACCCAGGCTGGAGTGCAGTGGCACGATCTTGGCTCACTGCAAACTCTGCCTCCTGGGTTCACGCCATTCTCCTGCCTCAGCCTCCTGAGTTGCTGGGACTAGAGGCGCCTGCTACCACGCCCGGCTAATTTTTTGTATTTTTAGTAGAGATGGGGTTTCACCGTGTTAGCCAGGATGGTCTCGATCTCCTGACCTCATGATCCACCCGCCTTGGCCTCCCAAAGTGCTGGGAATATAGGTGTGAGCCACCGCGCCCGGCCTAATTTTTGTGTTTTTAGTAGAGACAGGTTTCACCATCTTGGCTAGGCTGGTCTTCAACTCCTGACCTTGTGATCTACCTGCCTCGGCTTCCCAAAGTGTTGGGATTACAGGCGTGAGCCACTGCGCCCGACCATTCTTCTATGCTTTTTATGTATACTGCTATAGTAAATATAAGACAATGACATTGTGACGTAAGTACATATTTGGTCTCTGCCCTTAGTTCCTGGCACGCAGCTCCTAAAACCCTTGTAATCTCAAATGTTAGGTTTCTTATATGCTAATGAGATGACCAGTGGCTGTGGGTGCTCCTGGATAGCCTCCCTACAACCTCCAAGAAGAGGAGAGGGGCTAAAGTTCAATTGCTCACCAGTGGCCAATTATGCCATCAATCATGCCTATGTAATGAAGCCTCCGTAAAACCCCAGAATAGGGTTTGGGGAGCTTCCAGATTGCTGAGGTGCTTGGAGGGTGGGACACTCTGAGAGTGTAGCTCCATGCCATTTTCCATATACCCTGCCCCATGCATCTGGTCTATCTATATCCCTTATTTTTTAGACATGGGGGTTTTGCTATGTTGTCCAGGCTAAGCCTTGAACTCCCGGCTCAAGCAGTCCCCCTCCACTCACCCTCGTGAGTACCTGGGATCACAGATGCACACCACTGTGCCCAGCTATATCCTTTATTAAACCAATACATGTAAGTAGTGGTTCCCTGAGTTCTATGATCCTCTAGCAAATTAACTCAATCTAAGAAGGGGGTCATGGGAACCCTTAGTTTATAGCCAATTGGTCAGAAGAACAAAGTCATAAGCTGGGGCTTGCAATTGGCATTTGAAATACGGGCAGTCTTGGGGGCCGGAGTCCTTAACCTGTGGGATCTGACTTCAGGTAGAAAGCATCAGAATTGTAGGAGAGGACCCCCAGCTGGTGTCTGGTGGAGAGCTGCTCAGTGTGAAGGGAAACAGCCCCCTTACATCTAGTGTCAGAAGTGTTGAGGTCACTGACAGAGTAGAGAGAAAACAGCTCAATTTTCCTTTGGAATGAAGTAAGAAATACTTTTAATGCTTTAGTACAAAAAAGAAAGTGTAAAGATTCTAGTTTCCAGTCAACAATTGGTAATAAGTGTAACATTTTAAAAATCATTCCTCAATTTCAAATATAATTCATATATGTTTATATATGCTACATTCTCATCACAGTTAAGCAGAAGTTTAATATAAACATCTTAAGAGTCTGGGGCAGGGCCTGAGCACCTGCATTTCACTGTGCTCCCTGGTGACACTTACGCATGCTGGTGGAGGTACCTGGGTTAGGAGCAGCAGCAAAGCATGGGCTTACTCTGCCAGGGCTGTTCAAAGAACTTTATATACATGCATTCATTGCATCTTCATGACTCTTGGGAGGCTGGCACCAGTATCCCCATTTTACAATGGAGGAAACTGAGCCAAGTTACGTAACTAGCCAGTGGAGGAGGAGCCAGTTTCCAACCTGAGCGCTGTCTTCAGACTCCATGCTCACGGCCACTATGCTTTACTGCCTTTTTTTTTTTTTGGAGACGGAGTCTCGCACTGTCGCCTGGGCTGGAGTGCAGTGGTGTCACCTCGGCTCACTGCAACCTCTGCCTCCCAGATTCAAGTTATTCACTGCCTTAGCCTCCTGAGTAGCAGGGATTACAGGCACCCGCTACCACGCCCGGTTAATTTTTTTGTATTTTTAGTAAAGACGGAGTTTCACTATGTTGGCCAGGCTGGTCTTGAACTCCTGACTTTGTGATCCACCCAACTCGGCCTCCCAAAGTGCTGGGATTACAGGTGTAAGCCACCGTGCCTGGCCTTTTTTTTTTAAATCTGTCTTTAAATACTTTCCCAAGTGATATGAGGAAGTGAGTTTGGAGGGTAAGTGACATCAACCTGTAGTGGTGAAAGATGAGTAAGGCTTTGGATGTTAGGACTCAATTTGTTAGAATTGAATGAGAAATACGGAGTAGACTAGGGTGAGATTGAAAGTTACTGCCTCGGCCGGGCGCGGTGGCTCAAGCCTGTAATCCCAGCACTTTGGGAGGCCGAGACGGGTGGATCACGAGGTCAGGAGATCGAGACCATCCTGGCTAACACGGTGAAACCCCGTCTCTACTAAAAAATACAAAAAACTAGCCGGGCGAGGTGGCGGGTGCCTGTAGTCCCAGCTACTCAGGGAGGCTGAGGCAGGAGAATGGCGTGAACCCGGGAGGCGGAGCTTGCAGTGAGCTGAGATCCGGCCACTGCACTCCAGCCCGGGCGACAGAGCCAGACTCCCTCTCAAAAAAAAAAAAAAAAAAAAAAAAAAAAAAAAAAAAAAAAAAA
>NC_037684.1:22458452-22549079 GCF_003255815.1 Theropithecus gelada | reverse complement strand
AAAAAAAAAAAAAAAAAAAAAAAAAAAAAAAAAAAAAAAAAAGTTACTGCCTCTGGGCCAGGTGCCGTGGCTCACAACTGTAATCCCAGCACTTTGGGAGGCTGAGCCAGGCAGATCCCCTGAAGTCAGGAGTCAAGACCAGCCTGACCAATATGGTGAAACCTTGTCTCTACTAAAAATACAAAATTAGCAGGGCGTGGTGGTGCATGCCTGTAATCCTAGCTATTTGGGAGGCTGAGGCAGGGGAATCACTTGAACCCGCGAGGTGGACATTGCAGTGAGCCGAGATCGCGCCACTGGGCAACAAGAGCAAAACTCCGTCTCAAAAAAAAAAAAAAAAAAAAAAGTACTGCCTCTGGAGTAGGCTTGGTTTAGGTCCTAATCCTGCACCAGCTAGGTGTGTGAAAGTATCACCTCATTTATTTATTTGAGAGACAGAGTCTCGGCTCTGTTGCCCAGGCTGGAGAACAGTATCTCACTCAGTTCACTGCAGCCTCTGCCTCCTGGGTTCAAGTGATTCTCGTGCTTCAGTCACCCAAGAAGCTGGGACTACAGGTGTGTACAAATACGCCCGGCTAAGTTTTATAGTTTTCGTAGAGATGCTCTTTCACCATGTTGGCCAGGTTGGTCTCAAGCAATCTGCCCACCTTGGCCTCCCAAAGTGTTAGGGTTACAGGCATGAGTCACTGCGCCTGGCTGAAAATGACGTATTCATTCAGAACATCTCATGCTTTCAATAAACTTAAAAAAAAAATAGTGAAAGTACATTATTATTTAAAATGCATTATCTTGGCTGGATGCAGTGGCTCATGCCTGTAATCCCAGCACTTTGGGAGGCCAAGGCAGGAACATCCCTTGAGTTCTTGAGACACTTGTTTCTGGGCATAACTAGTTTCCCAAGAGGGATGTAATGGTTTAAAGAAATATATTTGGCCGGGTGTGGTGCCTCATGCCTGTAATCCCAGCACTTTGGGAGGCTGAGGCGGACAGATCGCGAGGTCACGAGTTCAAGACAACCTGGCCAATATGGTGAAACTCCAGCTCTACTAAAAAATACAAAAATTAGCCAGGCGTGGTGGCATGTGCCTGTAGTCCCAGCTACTCAGGAGGCTGGGGCAGGAGAATTGCTGGAACCTGGAAGACGGAGGTTGCAGTGAGCTGAGATCGTGCCACTGCACTGGGTGACAGTGTGAGACTCCATCTCAAAAATATAAAAATTAGCTGGGTGTGGTGGTGTGTGCCTGTACTCAAGTGAGGCAGGAGAATCACTTGAACCCAGGAGGCAGAGGCTGCAGTGAGCCGAGATCATGCCACTGCACTCTAGCCTGGTGACAGAGTGAGACTCCTTCTCAAAAAAAAAAAAAAAAAAAAAGCAAAAAACTCATATATAAAAATATATACGTATTTGTCAAAACTCATGGGATAGTAAATAAGCACCAACCTAGGAATTCCAGCTTACTATGGCAACTGTTCAAACCAATTAAGGTAGAAAACAGGGCAGAAATTAGGCTTTTTTCTTGGAATGCGTTATATTTTTCTAAAGAATGAAATTAATCCCTGAAGAGACCCAGTCCATCTCATTACTGTCTTACATATCCTTTCCCAATTCATAAAAATCTCTACCAACTACATCTGCAGTAAAAGTTGAATAATTTTCCAAAGAGCCAGCTGTTGGAAAAGGAGGGCCTTTTGGCATTCCCTTGTAATGTTAAGGGAGTTAGCTGGGATACTTTATTTACATCTGATTCACTTTGCTGCTGAGGTTAATGGAGTTAAAAAAAGGCTTCTACTAGCCGGGGCGTGGTGGCTCATGCCTGTAATCCCAGCACTCTGGGAGGCTGAGGCGGGTGGATCACGAGGTCAGGAGACTGAGACCATCCTGGCTAACATGGTGAAACCTCGTCTCTACTAAAAATAGAAAAAATTAGCTGGGCGTGGTGGTGAGCGCCTGTAGTCCCACCTACTCAGGAGGCTGAGGCAGGAGAATGGCGTGAACACGGGAGGTGGAGGTTGCAGTGAGCCAAGATTGCACCATTGCATTCCAGCCTGGGTGACAGAGCGAGACTCCATCTCAAAAAAAAAAAAAAAAAAAGTCTCCTACTAAGCATGCCAACCCTGAAACATGATGTTCTAGCTCAGATGATTTAATTTCCCCATAAAGGTCCCTGTTCACCTCGGCTCCTGCTGTGGTTTTTGCCCTTTCCCTCCCTGCCCCTGCAATCCCACCTCCAATGTAACCTCGTCCCTATGTCTAACCATACTCCTCTTGGCTCCCTCACCAGCAAGTGGTAAATTCTTCCTCACAGCACTCATGTGCCTGCTACCCCTTGTTAGAGGAAGGGACGGATCCAACTTTCATAGGGGTCTCTGACTGCTTATAGAGGGCATGCAATAGAAAAGCAACCCCCCAAACCAAAGCATATTAAAGAACTGCTCAAATCCAGCTTAACTTTAACATTTTATTTTGTGTAAAAAAGGGCAAATTTAGTGAATTATTTTCATCTTGTACACAAAGTTATAATTTTAATGCTTTTCACATCCATGCTGAAAATTTGCAATTTGGTAAAAATGAAAGGAACATAAATTTTTCCAAAGGAATTTTTCACGCCATTATATATACACTTCATGAGAAAGTTTCAAACACTTTCTCAATGATCACGAGTTACCAAGAAAATAAAAGATTAAATTTGTACAGATATTGATTTATATATCAAATACATACAGAAATGATGTAAAAACCTTATGCAGTTTACTTTGACCTCTGTCCTCAAAAGATTTGCCCAGGGACAGATGCTTTTCTTTTGTATAAATGACTGTGGCTTTATTTAAAATATGAAAATCAAAGGAAGAAACCCAGTTAAATCACAGTATTTTTAAAATCCCTTCCCAATATTAAAGGATCATTACCAATATATAGCACCATAATACAAATATTGATGGGAGAGGGTATTCACATCACGCAAAATTAATAATAATAATCAAAACAAACAAACACTGAAAACCCGTGTTAGTATCGTAGAATAAGGTGATAACAGCTTTAGCTTTCCTCATACACAGCAAGGAAAAGGTTAAAGAGTTTACACTACCAAAAGTCCCCAAATAAATCCTAACAGGGAAACAAAACAAAACAAAAACAAACCCAAGGTCAGCAGTTTTGAACCGTAAAACAGAATGGGGCGATTGAGTTGTACAACTGGAGTTATGGCTAAGACATAAATCTCCCCTGCATTAATTATTTTTCGGTTCGTCAGCAGGAGGAGTTAGTGTGTGAACAATGAAAGAGCGCTTTAGGTTGTGTTTAGACTGTAGGAAAGTCCTTACCAACCTTCAACTGTTGGTCAAGGGATCAAGACAAGAAACACTTCATGAATTAGGGAATTCTAAAACACTCAGAGCCTGGGTTTGCTACAGAATTGGAAGCTTATGAAACCGGGGTATAAATGAGCATTTCATAGATTACCAGGACTGACTAGCTCCAAATCCTCTCTCCTGGTTTATTCAGTTCCCCATGGAGCTCCTAAATCCAAGGTACTGGCAGAGTACACCATACAACAGGCTTCTTGTGCCTGTGCTGTGGAATTAGTCCTGGGTTTAATTCAGTGAGCCTGAGAATCAAGACTGCGGTAACCCTTGCTTTGGAATACTTCCAGGCTTTAAGTTTACGAGAAGATTTTTCAAAGTTAAAGATATGGGAAGTGTGAGGATGTCACATTTACAGTAGGTCCCTCTCAGCAATGTTAAGATAAATATCCAGTAATTTAACAGCTGAATTCACATATATTTGACACACGAGAATCAACTTGCGTTGATGTGATCTGCATTTATGCCCCTAAAGAGTCAGTATTAAGAAATGGTGACATGCGATTCCATACATTCTTACACTATAAAGTAACAAATTTTACTTCCAGTAGCTATTATAAAACCTTATGTTATTAACCCCTCTTGCATAGAATGAGGTAAACCTGTGCGTATTACCAATGCTATTATTCCCAAAAGTAGAGCAATATTTTAGAAAATAAATTGCTGGTTTTTTTTTTTTTTAAACGTTCTATGCATTTTAAAATTCAAACAAAAATCTTACCTAAAATGGTCTCCTGGGGCTTTCCATTAACATTTTTTAAAGCATTCCATAGGTTGAAGGACTGTAGAGGTTAATCACTTTGATTAATTTCTAATTAGCCCTACCTATATTCCAGAGGAGATGGTCAATATTACCACTCTGAAGAGGCCAGGCTAAGACCCAGAAGCACTTCTAGAACAGATGCAATTAATTCCTGAGAGTTTAGTTTATGAACCTCACTGGTAAACGCTAGAGAGCTCTCATTCAGTCACAACTCAGTAGAAAGTTAGAAAATGCAGAGAGCAAACCTTTCACCAATTTACCCTTGTATCCTTTTTTTTTTTAAAAGGAAGTCATGTGAATTTTAAAACAGGGAATGTTCAACATGGTCCAAATCAGTTATTATTAAAATAAATCCTGAATACAATTAAAGACAATCATATATATATATACGGAATTTTAAGAAAATTAAATTCTCTTTCAAATTAGTTTTCTACCAAATCCAGGACAGATAAAAGCAGAGCTGGAATGATTTTGAAATCTAAACTTATTTTGACTTTGAATAACTTTCGATTCGATTCTCCTAATACAGAACATCTGTTTTTGGTTGTGGTTATACCAAGTTGTTATTTCACAGACAGAGGGAAATAGCAGAGAACTGATCAGAATCCCTTTCGTGGGGTATTTTTTTAGAAAGGAAAATAAACTCAGAACAACATTGCATTTTCCCCAACCCCTCAACGTGTAGACTGAGATCCTGTATATCTTGTCAACCATTCCAGTTTAACACTTTAGTGTTAGGATAATTCTAATCATTTTTTTAATTAAAAGAGAACATATAAAAGTATCCAGAGTTCTTCCAGTTTCATATAGAACTCCAAATAAATTTTCACAGAATGAAAAATATTTCTGTACAAACATTTAAAATGGGCTGCAATAAAATGCCAACAAGCAGAAATAATGACCCCTTCCATGACCTATGTGGTGATGACCCCTCCCCTCCATGAGGAGTTCAGTTGCATATTTCTGCAGCAAAGGAAGCTGGAGATGTGACTGGCCTAACTTCTAAAAATCCCAAAATCTCCCAACAGGTACCAAAAAGGTTCATTTGTAATGACAGTTCATTTGCATTTAACACCTATATCCTTCTTAAATCATTTCCTTCAATCCTGCTACCTAAACTTTAATCTTACCAAAAAAGTTAGAATTTCAGTTCTTGTTAACAATGCACATAAATCCAAAGTTGGAAAATATTACAAAATTCTTTCAAAAGCTTCAAATACAACACAAAAATTGTCCATCTTTATAAATTGAAAATTTCCCACCCCACCCCCCGACTAAAATAGTTTCCCCACCCACCTGAAAAATGTGGAACTGAAATCTTCTATGTTTAGCAAAATGTCCCAGTAGAATAGCCCCCTGTACAGCTGGATTGATTATAAATCAGTCCTGTGTAAAATCCTTCCCCTCCCGCCCTCAGTTTCTGAGCCACCTCATGGCTCTTGTTTGATGTAGAAGTTGGCAGAGCCATTGCTTTCCTGATCAGACGCTCCTTGGAGGAAATTATAGTCCTCTCCATCCAGCAACTCCTCCTTCAGCTGCAGTGTCGTCACTGAATGGGAGAGAGAAACATATGCGCATTAAGGCTCTCTAGAGTACTCAGATTGCCTGTGATCTTCATGTTCCATCAGTTTCACAGTTATTAAGACTTCTTCATTTCTTCAGTAACTTCAAGTTAAGTCCCTAAAGTACGAGCATTCGGTTAATTTTAATTTTCAAGTACATTAGCAGTTAAGAAACATTCTGGAAAGGAACAGTACTGCATAATGCACACTGCACAATGGCCATCTTCAATGAAATGTTCGGGGTAATGGTGCTCACTAATCTGACTGGGATGAGAATTTTGTGATCAAGTATTCACTTTTATGTCGATGTTTGTACAAACAATGATGTAGTTCTTTCATGGTTCTTAAGTACAATCTTTTTTTTCTGAGATGGAGTCTTGCTCTGTCATCAGGCTGGAGTGCAGTGGAACAAACTCGGCTCACTGCAACCTCCACTTCCCGGTTCAAGCCATTCTCCTGCCTCAACCTCCCAAGTAGCTGGGACTACAGGCACATACCACCACACCTGGCTAATTTTTTGTATTTTAGTAGAGATGTGGCTTACCATATTGGCCAGGATGATCTCGATCTCCTGACCTTGTGATCTACCCGCCTTGGCCTCCCAAAGTCTGGGGATTACAGGCGTGAGCCACTGCGCCCGGCCTCTTAAGTACAATCTTAATTATCAACACAATAAATATGACTTTAATATATTATTAATCCCAAGGAGTTTTTTTTTTTTGAGACGGAGTCTCACTCTGTAGCCAGGCTGGAGTGCAGTGGTGTGATCTCGGCTCACTGCAACCTCTGCTTCCTGGGTTCAAGCGATTCTCCTGCCTCAGCACCTCGCCCCCTCCTCCTCCCCCCTGCCCCGAGTAGCTGGGACTACAGGCGCCCGCCACCACGCCCAGCTAATTTTTGTATTTTTAGTAGAGACAGGGTTTCATCATGTTGGCCAGGATGGTCTCGATCTCTTGACCTCGTGATCCGCCCGCCTCAGCCTCCCAAAGTGCTGGGATTACAGGTGTGAGCCACTGCGCCTGGCCCCAAGGAGTACTTTTATTAAAAAGATTATCTGAAGAAAAAGATATAAATCTGATGTTAAATCAAAACATTAAAAAAATTATAAATTATATAAGGATGTAACATACATTTAAAAAAAGTAAATCTGGGCTGGATGTGGTAGCAGCCTGGGCAATGTAGCAAATCCCCAGCTCTACAAAACACAAACAAAAAAAGCTGGGTATGGCTGTGCAAGCCTGTAGTCCCAGCTACTCAGGACTGAGGCAGGAGGATTGCTGGAGCCCAGGAGTTCGAGATTACAGTGACCTATGATTGTGTCATTGCACTCTAGCCTGAGTGACAGAGTGACACCCTGTGTACACCTCTTCTCCTACGAAGAAAAACGAGTATTAAACTCCTGAGCCGAGTGTGGTGGCTAATGCTTACAGTCCCAGCTATGTGGGAGGACAAGGCAGGGGGCCAGTTCAATGCTGAGTGCCTGCCTGAGTTCTTATCTGATGACTTACTCTTTAACGAAAACAGATTAACAGTATAGCCATGTTTCTGTAGGTCTTTAGTATGGAAAACAGTTTTTCAGTTTCATATCCCCAAAGTGCTGGGATTACAGGCGTGAGCCACCATGCCTGGCTGTGTTCGGGTTTCTTAAAGTTACTGTCTGGCTGGGCGCAGTGGCTCAAGCCTGTAATCCCAGCACTTTGGGAGGCCAAGACGGGCGGATCGCGAGGTCAAGAGATCGAGACCATCCTGGCTAACATGGTGAAACCCCATCTCTACTAAAAAACACAAAAAAATTAGCCAGGTATGGTGGTGGGTGCCTGTAGTCCCAGCTACTTGGGAGGCTGAGGCAGGAGAATGGTGTGAACCCAGGAGGCGGAAATTGCAGTGAGCCAAGATGGTGCCACTGTGCTCCAGCCTGGGCGACAGAGTGAGAAAGTTACTGTCTAACCAAAGTTGAGCTCAAATAATTTAAAGAACAGATGAAGTGGTCTTTTGTGCTAACACATCCACTGGAATCTAGTCCCATGGTGAGCAATGCTACCTTCTTTCCCAACTTCTTTAGCATACATGGATCTGCTAAATCAGAAGTCAGAAACTGCTTTTTCCACCCCTGCCTGGGCCCTGTGCTTTTTTATTTTTTATTTTTTTTTTGAGACACAGTCTTACTCCATCACCCAGGCTGGAGTGCAGTGGTGTGATCTCAGCTTACTGCAACTTCTGCCTCCCGCGTTCAAGTGATTCTCATGCCTCAGCCTCCCGAGTGGCTGGGATTACAGGTGTGCGCCACCAAGCCTGGCTAATTCTTTTGTATTTTTAGTAGAGATGGGGTTTTGCCATGTTGGCCAGGCTGGTCTTGAACTCCTAGCCAAATGTGATCCACCCATCTTGGCCTCCCGAAGTGTTTGGATTACAGGCGTGAGCCACCGTGCCTGGCCTCTTTATACATTTGAATGGTTCTTTACATATTTGACTGAGTATTTCCATACAAGAGATTTCACATGAAAATCTGAAAAGTAGATAGACTTGGAAACATGTGTGCAGCATCCTTAAAGAGCTGTGATCATTGGGAACTGACTGGCTACTTACTACCCCCTTAATCTGGGCAGCCTGAGATCTCTGTCCACCACAGAGCTCACTGCCCAGGTTGCCCACAATACTCACACAGGTAACCACCAGCCCCTGCAGGCATCTGGCTCCAGATCAAGAGTAAAAGTTCTTCGTTTTTCTCTATTATGTATCTTTTCATTAATAAATGAAGTGAGAGGATACATATATATGGGATGTAAATTGGAAACTGCTCATACAGAGAAAAAAGTCAATTGATGAGGAGAATGAGAACTCAGCAGAGTATCTGGATAGGTAGTATGCCATTTAAGTTTTTCTTTTTTTTTTTTTTTTTGAGACGGAGTCTCGCTCTGTCGCCCAGGCTGGAGTGCAGTGGCTGGATCTCAGCTCACTGCAAGCTCCACCTCCCGGGTTTACGCCATTCTCCTGCCTCAGCCTCCCGAGTAGCTGGGACTACAGGCGCCCGCCACCTCGCCCGGCTAGTTTTTTGTATTTTTTAGTAGAGACGGGGTTTCACCGTGTTAGCCAGGATGGTCTCGATCTCCTGACCTCGTGATCCGCCCGTCTCGGCCTCCCAAAGTGCTGGGATTACAGGCTTGAGCCACCGCGCCCGGCCTGCCATTTAAGTTTTTCATGAAGGAATGGCAGTGTCATCATGTGGAACAATATTAAATTTGTTACAACTTTTAAAGTCAAATAGTACAGTCAGAAAAATACTTCATGTCTTTATTTTTTTAGTAGAGATGGGGTTTCACCATGTTGGTGAGGCTGGTCTTGAACTACTGACCTCGTGATCCTCCCACCTCAGCCTTCCAAAGTGCTGGGATTATACTTTGTAGGGATTGTTTCTACTCTTCGAGAGGCTGGTAATACTAGTTCTGACTCTCAAATTTAAAACAAGACAAAGTAAAAGATGTGCCTCGCCCATGTCTTGATTTTAGTTACAAGCAATTAGTTTAAAAATAATGGCTGTTGACATCTTACTTGCTAATTTAAAGAATAATCTTTTTTTTTTTTTTTTTTTTTAAGATAGTCTCGCTCTGTTGCCTAGGCTGGAGTGCAGTGGCACAATTTCAGCTCACTGCAACCTCCGCCTCCCAGGTTCAAGTGATTCTCCTGCCTTAGCCTCCCAAGTAGCTGGGATTACAGGCGTGTAACACCACACCTGGCTAATTTTTGTATTTTTAGTAGAGATGAGGTTTCCTCATTTTGGCCAGGCTGGTTTCGAATTTGGTTTCCTCATTTGGCCAGGCTGATCTCAGGTGGTCCACCTGCCTCAGCCTCCCAAAGTGCTGGGATTACAGGCGTGAGCCACTGCGCCTGGCCAAGAATAATCTTTTGAGAGATGGCAATTTATTTTATTTGGTACTGGTTTTGGCATTGGTGATCAAAAATTTAACAGGCCAAAGACAGAAAAGTGAATACGTTATGCATATAATCATAGCAAACACCCATCAGACTGTTCAAAGGTACAGCAAACGAGACTGTGCAGTTAGTTCTTCCTTTCATTAAAAAAATTACTTAATATAAATAAAAATGCTTTTATGAGGAATGACATCAAATGTATGACAGTTATCCTTCAAATCTAGCCAGCGTGCAGTCATTCAGCATGAGGGCCATTTTAACAATACCGAGAAAATACATACATGGAAAGGAAAACAAAACCCAAGTTTCATTAAAGGTGCAGTACCCACAATAAAAGGTTGATTAAAACAGTATCTTGTTCTATGATGACTGGATGGCTAAATGAATGAGAAAAGAATTACTGTGCTTCAAGATCAAGCTCATTCAAACGCATGTTTTTCAAAAAAATGTAAGAAAGGTAAGTTGAGATTCTAAAGCCTATCCTGAAGCTATATGCATTACTGCTAACAACAAATTTCTGGATTATGCTTCTAGTCATGTTAAAATATGAAAATGATGTGCTAAAAAAAGTAACTCAAGATAAAGGTGAAACATTCACTCAGATGCGCAATGTTTTAATGCAAAGTTTCATTGTTTTCATGGAATCTAAAACAAAGCCTGTCTGGTTATCTTCACATAAATCATTTCTCCTTTCCAGGTCTTCTCAATAAATGATGGATGAAATAAAACAAATCCTGTGGTTGAAAGTCACTTTCCACACAAATGCCTTTTCTTAGCTCTGTTTTTAGAAGGAAGTCACTCTGTTGACACTAATCACTAACATTTCAGGAGATAAGCTAACCGAAATCACATTTTTCCAGCTACGAAGCTCGTAAATAATAAACTCTCTCAACCGCTAATTAAACCATAGCTTTCAGATAGTTAAGGTACCAATGCAGTCCCTACTTAGTTTCATCAGGGAAAAATCACACCAAGCCCCACCAGTTGTGCCCTAGCTCAGAAGATACTATAGACACCAGTGGAAGAAGGAAGTCACGTAGGAGGCCGGGTAGTTTCCATCTAGTAGGTCTACTCTAAATTCTTGGGTTTTGCCAGTGCCAGACGTTCTGTTTTAAATGAACCAGTAACCTATCACAAAATGTGACATATATCTTCAAAACCAGCCTCATGCTTAAAGAAAATACATCCAAGATCCAACAAAAGCTCAAATATATTTGAAACTCACAATATCCATACTTAATTAAGTAATGCAAGACTATTTCATAAATAAGTGCAAAAATAAAAAAACTTAGACAAGAAAAGAAACTGGAACGCTCTTTAGACTTTGAACATTTTTCCATTAAAGAGCAGGTAACATTGGATTTACAATCCTAATTAGTTTTTCATACAAAAGTAGTAGTGTAATTTCCTCTGTATGTAAGAATATCACAGTGATCTTCAGAGAAACAGAGTGGGAAGGGGGCAAGGTGGCCTAACACATTGTGAAGGAGGGAAAAGCTAAAGAACATATCCTAAAATGGCAAAAAAAAAAAACCCCAAACAACCAACAACGGAAACAAACAAGAAAACCCCCATAGGTGCAAAAATATTAGCAAACAGAAGAAGAAGAAGAAAACAGAGCTAGGTAACAAAAGTCTCACCTAGGTTTTCAACATACAAGACATTTTAAAGAATGCTGATTAGAGAAAACAGTTTAGTCTAAAAGCAATAGTTAGCATATAGCAGAACACATGCCAAAGCAGGTATAACTTTGGCTTTGAAGCTGTATGATCTGATCTGTACTCAGGCCTGAAGTTCATCATGCCTAAGTGAAGTCCTCATACCCTATGATAATACCATGCTTGTTCTTAGTAATTACAAAGGGCAAAGCCTTCTGTAGTCTTCCTTATCATCTACTACCTTGGCCTAACCAATTAAACTCAAATCAAATGCCACTGACTACTTAATCACTATACATACATAATCATGAACTTATGGAAATAAAAAAATTATGCAGGTATTCAATTTCCAAATTTGTTATTCAACTAAGATTGTGATCAATGTTACTGCGAAAACTAAAATTAAACTGGAACTCAAAACATATCCTTTCCATGAATGAGACACTATGAAATGTTATGAACAAAGCCTTTTCTGTCTTTTTAATCGGACTTATCCCTAATGACACACTTTGTTCCCAGGTCAAGTCACATACAATTCTGCAATGCGGAATGTTCAAAAACCATGAAATATTCCAAGTTGTCTCACAATTCCAACTACCCTTATTTGAAGCTCGGAACTATTTTATAACAAAGTAAAAATCCTTCCCTGACGTTTGGTCTTAGTGAAGTGACTACTAAGGACTAGTGAAATGAATTCTTTAGTTGAAAGAAAAAGAAAAAAAATCCAATGAGTCAGCATCTGTCATGCCAGACCATGCTTTGTCTCCCACCACCCTACCCAGTACTTTTACCCTCTGAAGTACCTGAGATGCTGATGTGACTAATTACCTGTTTTGAGGCTGGGACTGAACTCTCGGCTAGTGCTGGGAGGTGGGAAGGCCTCCGGGGCTGTCTGTGCTGGAAGGGTTCGATATGGAGGAGGAGTCAACTCTTCGTCACCAGAGAAGCTCCTCCGCACCCCACCTGTCATGGGCAGGCTCGACAAACTGACAGGCTTCTTCCCAATTGGCATCTTCCTCTCTAAATATCAAGTCAGACTAAAGTAAGCTTTCACTTACATGTGTGGTAAGAAAAGTGCATTATATAACTAGGAAAGCTGTGCTGCACAGGACACTCTGAAAAGAGAACCAATTATGCAAAGTTTGTATTTCTGAAAACAAGGAAGAGAGAGTGAGTGTGTGTGTTGGGGGAGATTGTTTCTACTCTGAGCGTCTGGTAATACTAGTTCTGACTCTCAAATTTAAAACAAGACAAAGTAAAATGAATTACAGAGAGCTTTAAGAACAGCTGGCTAATTTCTTTCAAGAACGTCTCTGCTTGAGATGGGGTAAAAACCCAAAGGAAGAAAGAAAGGGTCTTAAAACACTACTTTTAGGGTAGCATTTCATAGCTCATATAAGCCCAAACACTGGTTGGAGAAATCAAAGTAAAACAGTTTAAATGTATTATCTGGGTGTAGGATGTTATTGGTATGAAATGTGCTCCCCTAACTTTTTAGTTCACAATTCACTCTTTTAGAAAACACAATTCTTGTTCTAAAAAGTACTTCCAAATTCAAAGCTTACTGCCTGCACATTCTTAAGCAATCTGATTTCTTCTGAAACAAATTTATCAGGCTGGGCATGGTGGCTTATGCCTGTAATCCCAGCACCTTGGGATGCCAAGGCAGAAGAATGAGGATGGTTTCAGGCCAGGAGTTTAAGAACAGCCTGGGCAACAGAGTGAGACCCATCTCTACAAAAAATAAAAAAAATTAGCTGGGCAATGCCAGAGTCTGAGGTGGGAGATTTGCTTGAGCCCAGGGATTCAAGGCTGCAGTAAGCTATGATTGCACCACAGTGCTCCAGGCTGGGCAATAAAGTGAGATCTTAAAAAAAAAAAAAAAAAAAGTATCACACCCTTCAGCTATAGTTTCCTATACAAATATAATCCTTTCAAGACACATATAATGCTTTTGCCAACCAAAAAAAAAAAATACTCTGAACTCTGCAAATATTGAAGAATCAAGTATAGTACATTAATCATACTGAAAGCTGAAGGATCAGCAGGGTACAGTGGCTCATGCCGGTAATCCCAGCACTTTGGGAGGCTGAGGCAGGTGGATCACTTGAGGTCAGGAGTTCAAGACCAGCCTGGCCAACATGGCGAAACTCTGTCTCTACTAAAAATATAAAAATTAGCAGTGAGTAGTGGTACATGCCTGTAATCCCACTACTTGGGAGGCTGAAGCAGGAGAATCACTTGAACTCGGGAGGTGGAGGTTGTGGCGAGCCAACATTACACCACTGCACTCCAGCCTGGGAGACAGAGCAAGATCCTGTCTCAAAAAAAAAAAAAAAAAGTGGAAGGATCCTTATCTTTGTGACTGAGTTATGTCTGTTTTCTTCCAGATGATAGAATAAACCAAGTAAGAGCAATAAAAAACTACGCTTCACAAAATCAAAACTAAAAGATAAATATAAGCCACACACTATTCCTATGTAAAATGATGTGGGATTTAAGCTGTTATTGAGTAGATTCAATTCTCAAGAGCCAAACCAAAATCACAAGCAGCAAAAACTTCAGACTTTTTCCTAATATACTACATACTCGAGATAAAAACGCAAGGAGTAATGTCCAACTCTTACTACTTACAGTAGTCCCTGAAAATGGTGAGATTTAAAGCAGAAACCAGTGCTGCTTTTCCCGCTCTAGAATTACCACATCTTAAGGAAAAGAGGCTTTTGAGACTAGAGAGTGTATATGATCCTTGTGGCAGAACCTTATACTTATTCTCAAAAGTGTTAGTAATTATCCATCCTTCGTGGCATGAACACAACCTACTACAAACCAAGCTAGACCAATGAAGCTAATCAGCTGTTTCTGCACAATAAGCACTACCAAAGAATATACCACTAACAGATGATCTTAAGTTCAAAAAGACCAACAAGCTATACGATGAAACAACAGAGCCAGAATATGATAATTTATCAAGGCAAACGTAAAAACAAACAAAAGGTTTTATAGCCCATCTGATACTGATATCAGTTTGCCTGCAATGGATGACAGGTTTCTAAACCCCAAATACTTATTTGTGTAACTAAAGCTTAATGAGAAAACTTTCTAACAAACTGTTTGCTAATAGAAAAAAATAAGAGGAGGCAGCACCATGAGTGAAAGCTGCTGCTTAATGCGGCACTACACTTCCTTATCCTCAATTCCAACATTCAAAAAGGTTTTTTTTTTTTTTTGAGACGGAGTCTTGCTTTGTCACCCAGGCTGGAGTGCAGTGGTGCAATCTCGGCTCACTGCAAGCTCCGCCTCCCGGGTTCAGGCCATTCTCCTGCCTCAGCCTCCCGAGTAGCTGGGACTACAGGTGCCCGCCACCACGCCTGGCTTTTTTTTTTTTTTGTATTTTCAGTAGAGACAGGGTTTCTCCATGTTGGTCAGGCTGGTCTTGAACTCCTGACCTCAGGTGATCCGCCCGCCTCGGCCTCCCAAAGGGCTGGGATTACAGGCGTGAGCCACTGCGCCTGGCCTCAGGAAGTTTTTTAAAAAAAACTTTGGCAACAAAGCCGTACCTCAGTTGGTGACACCACTTATAATTTTTTTTTTGGGTCATTTAATGTAAATATTTATATATATATTTGCTTTAGAAAGTGCTTCAGTCTGGAGTGTTAAATAATGTATGTTACACAGACTATATTCTCTTCTAAAATCCAAAAAATTCTCAATTCCAAAGCACATCTGGTCCCAAGGGCATCTAATGAGGTACTGTGGATCCACAGTTCTTTTCTATGTCCAAAGGACAATTTAAAGGTATTAGAGATGATGTCATGCTATTAGGAAATAGTAAAACATTATTAGTTAGAGAATATGTTACATGTAGTCCAAAATTCATTTTTTCAGTGAATCCAGAACTCTAGTAATGGTAAATATCACTAAAAACTGGGGTGTTGATACTTCTTCATTAATTACACATTTCTTTCCATGTTCCCAGCCCATTAATTCAAAACAGTTTAAACCCAAGTCAGAAACAAATTCTACAAGAGTCACGCTGAAGGAGGCAAACGAATTGTCTACACAAAGCTCACAGATTAGTTCTAAAAAGCAATGTCATATAGCCACTGAGTAATAAAAACCATTTTTAATTTGACATCTTGGAAAGAAAATTCTGAAATTCCAAAGTCTTATCCAACAGAAAGTGAAAGCAGACTTGTTATTTACTTCACAGAAAGCTTAGTGGTCATACCTGCTATTGTCAGCCCACTGACATAAATGAAGTTCCCATGTGAATTCTTGCTACCCACTTACATATATGAGAATTCCCTTTCATCAGGCTGGTTTGGTAATGCTCCCTAAAGTTCTTTTAGGTGAGTATCAGACCTGGCAAGCAGCTGGTGGGCAAAATAATTCTGAGCCTGTGGGAGGCTTGTGCCTATAAACGAGAGGTCAAGAGACAGGCCGGTAGGTTGCTACTTCTGTGTGGCTGACATGGCTTTTGTGCTGGGAGAAAACCTATTTTTCAAAGTACCACTAGAGTGGACAGCAGAAATTTTTTAGTTTCCCACTTAACAAGCAAACATCAGAAAGTTTAGAACAGAGTGTATTTGATTCTTCTTGCCACTTCAGTCTCTAGGTTGTAACTGAGGCAGATTGGCACGTACCTGAGCACATTTGGCAAATCAGCTGGAAAAATCTGTTTCAGTTTTAATCCTCAAGTGTACTTTTACATTTTTTAAATAGCTTGTTTTCTTTCTTTTTTTGTTCTTAGAGATGGGATCTTGCCATGTTGCCCAGGCTGGTCTAAAGCTATCCGCCCGCCTTGGCCTCCCAAAGTTGCTGGGATTACAGGCATGAGTCACTGCGTCCAGTCCAACTTAAAAAGTATCTTTAAATAAAAATTGGCCAGACTCAGAGGATCACACCTGTAATCCCAGCACTTTGGGAGGCTGAGGCAGTGGATGGATCGCTTGAACCCAGGAGTTTGAGACCAGCCTGGGCAACATGGTGCATGGTGAGACCACCATTTTTGTAAAAATATAAAAACTAGCTGGACATGGTGGTATACTCCTGTAGTCCCAGCTACTCCAGGGGCTGAGGTGGGCGAATTGCTTGTACCCGGGAAGTCGAGGCTGCAGTGAGCCAAGATCATACCACTGCATTCCAGCCTGGGCGAGAGACTGAGACTCTGTCTCAAAAAAAAAAAAAAAAAAAAAAAAAAAAAATATATATATATATATATATATATAACCTTATCTGAGAATGAAATGAAATATGGCCAGGTGTGGTGGCTCATGTCTGTAATCCCAGGACTTTGGGAGGCTGAGGCAGGCAGATCACTTGAGCCTGGAAGTTTGAGACCAGTTTGGGCAACATGGCAAGGCTCTGTCTCTACAAAAAAGACAAAAATTAGCTGAGTGTGTGGCAACACATACCTGTGGTTCAAGCTACTCAGGAAGCTGGGGTGGGAGGACTGCTTGAGCCAGGGAAAGTCAAGGCTGTAGTGAGTGGAGATTGTGCCACTGCACTCCATTCCAGCCTGGGCAACAAGGTAAGACCTTGTCTCTCACACACACACACACACACACACACATACACACATACACAAAAGAATGAAATATTCTCTGACAAGTTTTATGAAGAGAGAAGCTATGGTTTTCTATGATGGGGAATTAGATTTAAAAAAATCAAATATAGTTAACAATATATTTTATATTACTTTGGCTTATGCCAACAATTCACTGTAAGGTAAAACATAGCATAGAAAAAAATTTTTTTTTTTTGAGATGGAGTTTCGCTCTTGTTGCCTAGACTAGAGTGCAATGGCACGATCTCGGTTCACCTCAACCTCTGCCTCCTGGGTTCAAGTGATTCTCCTGCCTCAGCCTCCCAGGTTCAAGTGATTCTCCTGCCTCAGCCTCCCAAGTAGCTGGGATTACAGGCATGAGTCACCACACCTGGCTAATTTTTTAGTATAGAAAGCATTTCTAGAAAGATTTGGTAAAGCTTGTTTGCCATCAACTTGGATTTCTTACCAGTATCACTCCAGAAAGTTTTGCTTTCTAAGAAAAATGGGTTTATTAGGCTTCACATCTACTGTAAGCATCAAGCATCTGCTAATGTTTTTTTGTTTGTTTTTTTGGGATAGAGTCTTGCTGTGTTGCCCAAGCTGGAGGTAGTGGCGCAATCTTGGCTCACTGCAACCTCTGCCTCCCAGGTTCACGCGATTCTCCTGCCTCAGCCTCCTAAGTAGCTGGGACTACAGACGCCTGCCACCACACCTGGCGTATTTTTTGTATTTTTGGTGGAGACAGGTTTCACCGTGTTAGCCAGAATGGTCTCGATCTCCTGACCTTGTGATCCGCCCGCCTCAGCCTCCTAAAGTGCTGGGATTACAGGCGTGAGCCACTGCACCCGGCTGCTAATTTTTCTTTTTAAATAAAGTTTTTAAAAAGGATTAAATTTTAGTAGGTTTTACATATTATTTCAAGAGTCATTCACAGGCTCTATTCTTTACCACGTATACTTTAAATACTGTGGTAATCATTTCTCCTGTCAGTAAAACATCAGTGTTTCTCATTATTGCAAGGGTTTGCCTTTTATGGCATACTGCACCTTTAAGCACAATACATAACGCACAATCATCAGTTCTCACAAGAGATAGCATTTTCTGTCCAAGAACACTGTGACTCCAATTAGTTAACAATTAGAAAATGTATGTGAACACCACGTGGTGACCCACTTTTCTTATGTCCTTTGTATTGCTGGGACTTAGCCTTTTTCTTCTGTTTTGATGAAGCTGATTGGTTTTCTCTTGATGCTGAAAAATAAAAGGGAAAATTGGTACCAGATAATTGTTTACAATTTAGATGATACAGTTGTCTAGATACAACTTAGATGAACTATCTTTACCAAGACTTATTTAAGTACATCATGGTCTGAAAATAAGGATACTTGTTCCTACAAAACCACAGCCTCAAAATGAGACAGATTCCACTATTTACTCGAAACCATTTATTACATACCAATAAACTTTTAGTCTGTAATTTTTAACTCACTAAAATAGTAAGTCTAGTTTAATTTGGTGACTGTTGTGTTTCTATAGTCATTATGTAACTGACTATTGGATTCACACTGCCATGGTACACATGGTCTGATTCTGTGATATTGTTGTTGAGTCTTAATGTCTTACCTGGCAACCAATCAGACATAGGTATATTCTTGTCCTGTGAGCTCAAAAGATGACTTATGTGAGATAGTCCTCTGGAGAATTGCTGATTTTTACAAAAGGACACCTTTTCTGTATACCAACTTACACTGTGATGCTGGAGGCTGTAGTTGATATCCAGTTAACTGACACCACCCTACAGGATAGAGGTCAGGGGACTCACAGTCTACCCACTGATCATACTCTTCTTCCCATCCATCAAAATGTATCCTCAAGAGACGATGAATAATTCGAGTTACTGTGGCTACACATATTAAACGTGGCTCCATGAGATCTACTGCTTCTAATTTCATTCCTACACGAAATCCGTGATTTGGAACATCCTGACACAGAGAAGAAAACATTAATATTGGTATAAAGAAAGAATGTGCAACCCTACTACCATTAAGAAAGCAAAAAACAGAAGCGACAAGGTAAATAACGTAATTTAAACCACAAATTCCAAATAAATTCTTTAACTATTTAAACATAATATGAAGGTGAAGCATTGAAAAACTAGTTAGGAAAAGTATTCATTTCGTTTTCATTCGGATTAAACATGAAACATAGTTTGGAAACAAGTTTTGATTCCTAGGTAAAGAAAATATTCATATTGTTTCATTGCTATATATCTGTTTATATTATATCTCCAATGAGAAATTCTAATATAAAGCAAAGACATTTTTATGAACATAAATTGTATTTGTGGGGCATTAATAAGTCCTCACATAATTATGCTGCCATTTAAATTTACCTTATTAAATAGTTTTACTGGTGCTGCAATGGAGCCAGTTTCCCTGAGGTAGTCAAACCATTTAAAAGGAAGTTTTGTGTAACCTAAAAAACACAACTGGTTTAACTAGCAGTTCATTTAAAATTAGCATAATATTAAAATGCAGACAAAAAGTAACAGTATACAAAATCTTAAGAGCATAGGTTACATGATCAATTTTATTTTTTTTGAGACAGGGTCTTGCTCTGTCACCCAGGCTGGAGTGCAGTAGTGCTCTCAACGACTTACTGCAGCCTCAACCTCCAGGGCTCAAGTGATTCTCCTGCCTCAGCCTCTCTAGTAGCTGCGAATACAGGTGCATGCCACTGTGACAGGCTAATTTTTTGTTGTTTTTAGTAGAGACAAGGTCTCCCTATGTTGCTCAGGTTGTTCTCAAACTTCTGGTCTCAAGCAATCCTCCTGCCTCAGTCTCTCAAAGTGCTGGGATTACAGGCGTGAGCCACTGCACCTGGCCTATATGATTTATACTGCTGAGTGCAATAATTCTTCCATGTTACACAGATTTCCCTCCCCTTTCTAGAAACACTGGTACGCCCACTTAGTGTAACGCAAAAGTGGCTCTCTTTTTCTGTTTACTACAAGGGTACACTTGCTCTTTCAATCCTAGGTTTTAGAAGAGTCTAGCACCTAATACTATGGAGTGATATTTTTCTTTCCTTGCAAGAAAGAAAACTGGCTGAGCAAATACCATGTTTATAGACCTCTGTTATAACTTTCCTCCTTAGAGGAACAACTTAATGCTCAAGTATTAAAATTTGGAAAATGACTGGTTAAACCATGAGTAAAACAGCCATCCTTTTATAAGTCCACATAGGGCTGGGTGCAGTGGCTCACACCTATAATCCCAGCACGTTGGGAGGCCAAGGTGGGCAGATCATTTGAGACCAGGAGTTTGTGATGAGCCTGGCCTACATGGCGAAACCCCATCTCTATTAAAAATAGAAAAATCAGCTGGGCGTGGTGGTGCACACCTGTAATTCCAGCTACTTGGGAGGGGAGGCACAAGAATCACTTGAACCTGGGAGGTGGAGGCTGTAAAGAGGTGAGATAGCATCATTGCATTCCAGCCTGGGTGACAGAGCGAGACTGTCTCAAAAAAAAAAAAAAAAAAAAAAAAAGTCCACATAGCTAAATGTGGTGGTTCACTCCTAATCCCAGTGCTTTGGGGAGGCTGAAGTGGGAGGATCACTTGAGGCCAGGATTTCAAGACCAGCCTGGGTAACACAGTGAGAGTCCCGTCTGTACATACAAAGAAAAAAAAAAAAAGGGCCGGGCGTGGTGGCTCAAGCCTGTAATCCCAGCACTTTGGGAGGCCGAGACGGGCGGATCACGAGGTCAGGAGATCGAGACCATCCTGGCTAACCCGGTGAAACCCCGTCTCTACTAAAAAATACAAAAAACTAGCCGGGCGCGGTGGCGGGCGCCTGTAGTCCCAGCTACTCGGGAGGCTGAGGCAGGAGAATGGCGTGAACCCGGGAGGCGGAGCCTGCAGTGAGCTGAGATCCGGCCACTGCACTCCAGCTTGGGCAACAGAGCAAGACTCCATCTCAAAAAAAAAAAAAAAAAAAAAAAAAGTCCGACATGGTTGTGCCTTTCAGCTATAGTTTCAGCTACTAGGGAGGCTGAGGTGGGAGGATTGCTTGGACCCAGGAATTGGAAGTTACCGTGAGCTATGATTGTGCCACTGCACTTCAGCCTGGGCAACAGAGTAAGACCCTGTCTTTACTGGGGGGGAAAAAAAAATTATATATGCCATAGCCTGTTGAGCCTGTATTACTGACTCAACAGAGTTTGAGAATACCAATTCATGTTATAAAATACACAGATGCTCAGGAAAAATTATATACTACTGTAATTTATTAAAGTAAGCTAGAATACAGTACTTTATATTTTTAGAGCAACCTACAGCTCCTGTATGTATATGTTTATCCACACACGTTATATACATACTCAGGAAATCTAGAGCTGTGTTAAATGTTGTAAATGGAAACCATGTAAGAAGAAAGCAAAGATTAAACTCCAGTGTTTATATTAGGATGAAGTACCTCTGGGTGGAGTAAGTTCAATCATGTTAATTTCACAGAAACCGACAGGAAAAATAGAAGGAGAGGTTGCATGGTAACAGAACCAGTCAGATCCGTCTGCTGCTTCTGAGCCATCGATCCCAATCATCAGGAATCCATCAGCTAGCACCTTTTAAATTAAGAGAATTCTAAGTACTTGAAATTAGATACTACTATTACAAAAATACTACTTTGACATTCTAAAAGAAAGGAAAATCTATTATATAAAGGTCTCTTCAAAGTGAAACATGCTTCTCTTTGAGTTATGTTAAATAACAGAAGTTCTAATGAAAAAAACCTATGTAAATTCTAGTGTGTTCCAGAAATAAAAGCAGGATTACCTAGAACTGACCTCAGAGGTCTGGGAAAAGCAGTGCCTTTGACCATGGCTATACCTGCCTGCTGTCGCAGCATCATGAAACTGGGGCTGAGTGCTCTTATAATTTACCTATCTAGTTTCAGCTAGGCTCCAAATCCTACTTGATAACACTTTTACTTCTTTCTTTCTGATTTATCACATAGAGTTTTTACAAACCGTCTCCACTTTCTTCAACCTCCAACTTCATCTCTTTTATGCTACAGATAACCATACTCCTCTATGGCAGACGCTAAGGCTGGTCCACGTTAAGGGTCCTCTTGTTCGTTTCTTCACGCCTCAGAGACTGTTGTAACAAGTAACCCACTCCCCCTTTTTGAGACAAGGTCTTGCTCTGTCATTCAGGCTGGAGTGCAATGGTGCAAACATGGCCCACTGCAGCCTTGATCTCCCCGGCTCAAGTAGCTTCTGTCTCTGCCTCCTGAGTAGCTAGGACTACAGGTGCACACCATCACCCTTGGCTAATTTTTTAATTTTTATTTTGTAGAGATGGGGTCTCACCATGTTGCTCAGGCTGGTCTCAAACTCCTAGGCTCAAGTGATCCTTCTGCTTTGGCCTCTCAAAAGTGTTGGGATTATAGGCATGAGCCACCACTCCTGGCTGTCCCCACTCCGCCTTTTTTTTTTTTTTTGAGACGGAGTTTCCCTTGTCACCTAGGCTGAAGTGCAATGGGTTGATCTTGGCTCACTGCAACCTCTGCCTCCCGGGTTCAAGTGATTCTCCTGCCTCAGCCTCCCAAGTAGCTGGGATTACAGGCATGCGCTAGCATGCCCAGCTGATTTTTGTATTTTTAGTAGAGATGGGGTTTCATCACGTTGGCCAGGCTGGTCTTCAACTCCTGACCTAAGGTGACCCACCCACCTTGGCCAGGCTGCCCCCACTCTTTAAAACTAAGATAAACTTCCCCATCTTGTCCTATTACCATTGGAATTTTGCTTTCAAAAGACCATCTCTTATATTCTAATGTTCCCAATTTCCATTATATTAAAAATATTTTGGCCGGGCGCGGTAGCTCATGCCTATAATCTCAGCACTTTGGGAGGCCAAGGTAGGCAGATCACCTGAGGTCAGGAGTTCGAGACCAGACTGGCCAACATGGTGAAACCCTGTCTCTACTAAAAATACAAAAATTAGCCAGGCATGGTGCGGGCGCCTGTAATCCCAGCTACTTGGGAGGCTGAGGCAGGGAGAATTGCTTGAACCTGGGAGGCGGAGGTTACAGTGAGCCGAGATCATGCCACTGCACTCCAGCCTGGGCGACAGAGCGAGACTGTCTCAAAGGGGGAAAAAATTTTTTTTTTACTTTAAAATAGGTTCAAAGTTATAGAATAGTAGAATAAATTCTATTCACCCAGAGACTCAATTCAAGTTACATATACGCAACGCCTTGCAGTTGATTTTTGTCTTTATCTATTATTATATACACTTTTTTTTTTTTTTTTGAGATGGCGTCTCACTTTGTTGTCCAGGCTGGAGTGCAGTGATGCATTCTCAGCCCACTGCAACCTCCCCCTACTGTGTTCAAGTAATTCTCCTGTCTCAGCGTCCCAAGTAGCTGGGATTACAGGTGCTCACCACCACACCTGACTAATTTTTGTATTTTTAGTACAGATGGGGTTTTGCCATGTTGGCTGGGTTGAATTCCTGGCCTCAAGTGATCCTCCTGCCTCTGCCTCCCAAATATTCCTTTATATTTTTTATTTATTTGTTGAATTTTTGTTTTTGGCTATCTTTTTCCTGCAGTATTTTGCCTTTATCTAAACTGCTAAATTCACAAATAAACTCCTAATTTGCCCAACCCAGTGGCCTTTTCCCCCAGCACTATCCTCCTCAAATTTCAGCCTCACTGAGTATCTGCTACTTGCTCACTACTTTTTTTTTTTTTTTTGAGACACGGTTGCCCAGGCTGAGGTGCAGTGGTACAATCATGGCTCACTGAAGCCAACTTCCGTGAGCTGAGGTGATCCTCCCACTTTAGCCTCCTGGGTAGCTGGGTCTATAGGTGTGCCACCACACCTAGCTAATTTTTGTAGAGACAGGGTTTTGCCCTATTGCTTAGGCTGGTAGCGAACTCCTGGGGGCCAAGGTGGGCTCAAGCGATCTGCCCGCCTCAGCCTCCCAAAGTACTAGGATTACAGGTGTGAGCTACCATACCCAACCTACTCTTAACTTTCTGAAACATTTTCTCCTAGTCTCTTTTCACATTCTGGTCTACCAATCAATCTTCTCATCTCTCTGATCATTCCTTCTGCATTCCTTTTGGTACTTGCTCTTTCACCTCCAACCTTCACGTTTCTGATTTTAGCTTTTTTCTGTCTGTTTTGATGACCTCATCCACCCCAGTGCTATAATGATCAACTTTTACACCAGTGATTCCTAAAGTTTTATCATGAGTTTGCCTCTCTTCCAGTGTCTCGGTCCAGCATTTTACCTGCATGCTGAAAGTATTCTCTGAGTTAGTACAGGGTGTCAAATCAACAACTCCTCTTACTCCTTTAGAGGTAATCAATCACCGTGTTCCACAACTCCACCTCAACTTGCCATTAATCTCTGTCTTGACTTTGCTATCTTGTTTGATAAAATTGCTTTCAGCCATCCTCTATGGATGCTGCCCCTCTTAGTAAAAATTTCCTTCAGTCCAGTCTCTGTTCAGGCCAGAACCTTTACACCAAGTTATCCTGTCTACTAAAAACTCTCGGATCACTTGACCAAGTGTTTAAAGCCTCTAATACTGGTTCCACACTATCTTTTGGTCTCTTCCCCCAAGTTCCTTTCTCTGGTTATTTCTATATGGTAAACATGTACACTAAATTTACTACTCTCAAGTTTGACAGCTTTGCCTATGACCTCTGGACAGAACTATCCCACTTACATGGGATTCCTTTCTTCATTCTTCTAAATACAGGTGACCGGACTAGGGACTTGTATGTATCACATATGGACCCAAACCAAAGGCTTAGCTCAGCTATTCAGACTCTTTCTCAGTAATTAGAATCAACAGACACAGAGACTGCTGTCACATGGGTGGTAGCTAGAACTGAAAGGATCCTCCCACCTCAGCCTCCCAAAGTGCTGGAATTGCAGGCGTGAGCCACCAAGCCTGGCCTTGACTGTGATTCTGATCGTGTAGACATGGAGTAGATCGTGGGAATCTATGTGATTTTTGTTGTTGTTGTTATTTGAGATGGAGTCTCACTCTATGCCTAGGCCAAAGGGCAGTGGCTAGATCTCAGCTCACTGCAACCTCCGCCTCCCGGGTTCAAGTGATTCTCTTGCCTCAGCCTTTCGAGTAGCTGGGATTACAAGCGCACACCACCACACCTGGCTAATTTTTGTATGGAGATGGGGTTTCATCATGTTTGCCAGGCTGGTCTTGAACTCCTGACCTCAAGTGATCCACCCGCCTTGGCCTCCCAAAGTGCTGGGATTACAGGCGTAAGGCATCACACCAAGCCTTTAATTTTTTCTTTTTTTTTTGAGACAGAGTTTTTGCTCTTGTTGCCCAGGCTGGAGTGCAATGGCACGATCTCAGCTCACTACAACTTCTGTGTCCCAGGTTCAAGCAATTCTCCTGCCTCAGCCTCCCAAGTTACTGGGATTACAGTCGCCTGCCCCCAGGCCCGGCTAATTTTTTTGTATTTTTAGTTTCATCATGTTGGCCAGGCTGGTCTTGAACTCCTGACCTCGTAACCCACCCTTCTAAAGTGCTGGAATTACAGGTGTGAGCCACTCGGCCTGGCCTTTTTTTTTTTTCTTTTTAACATGATAAAGGTGTTTCAGGAATCAGTGTTTTAAATTTTTTTTTTTTTTTTTGAGACAGTCTTGCTCTGTTGCCTAGGATGGAATGCAGTGGTGCGATCTCAGCTCACTGCAACCTCCCCTTCCTGGGTTCAAGCAATTCTTCTGCCTCAGCCTCCCGAGCAGTTGGAACTACAGGCGCCTGCCACCATGCCCAGCTAATTTTTGTGTTTTTAGTAGAGATGGGGTCTCACCATATTGGCC
The DNA here is from genome assembly GCF_003255815.1 of Theropithecus gelada. NCBI lineage: Eukaryota > Metazoa > Chordata > Mammalia > Primates > Cercopithecidae > Theropithecus > Theropithecus gelada. The sequence continues at coordinate 22,523,382 of NC_037684.1, read as the reverse complement.
AGGCTGGTCTCGAACTCCTGACCTTGTGATCTGCCTGCCTCGGCCTGTTTTAAATCTTACTGGGTCATTCTGATCACTAGTCAGGAAAAGAGGAGGAACAGGGTTTGGAGCCAGTCTTGTCCAGCTGTTTGACCATGTGACATGGCAGTCATCATAATTGTTTTTCTTTTTCCTTTTCTGAGATGGAGTCTTGCTCTGTCGCCCAGGCTGGAGTGCAGTGGCGCCATCTCGGCTCACTGCAACCCCCACCTCCTGGGTTCAAGTGATTCTCCTGCCTCAGCCTCCCGAGTAGCTGGGACTACAGGCGCATGCCACCACGCTTGGCTGATTTTTTGTATTTTTAGTAGAGATGGGGTTTCACCGTATTAGACAGGATGGTCTTGATATCCTGACCTTCTGATCTGCTCGCCTCAGCCTCCCAAAGTGCTGGGATTACAGGTGTGAGCTACCATGCCCAGGCCATCATATTGTTTTTCTTTTAGCTCAAGGTTTTAAACTGTTGAAATGCAAATTATGACTTAAGTTACACCTTTATGTAAGCAGATTTTCCTTAGGTGGTTCTAGACCATGGCTGTACATGATATTCACCTGGGGCCTTAAAAAACCGCCAATGTTAGCCAGGCAGGTGGCCCCTGCCTGTAATCCCAGCTACTCAGCAGGCTGAGGCAGGAGAACTGCTTGAGCTCCGGAGTTCGAGACTATCCTGGGCAATACAGTGAGACCCCATTGCTAAGAAAACAACAACAACAAAAAACTGGCTGGGTGTGGTGGCTTGTGCCTGTAGTGCCAGCTGCTCAGGAAGCTGAAGTGGGAGAACTGCTTGAGCTCAAGGCTGTGGTGAGCTATGATCACGCCACTGCACTACAGCCTGGGTGACAGGGCGAGACACCATCTCAAAAAAAAAAAAAAAGAAAAAGGAAAGGCCAGGCGTGGTGGCTCATGCCTGTAATCCCAGCACTGTGGGAGGCCGAGGCAGGTGGGTCACTTGAGTCCAGGAATTCGAGACCAGCCTGGGCAATATGGTGAAATCCCATCTCTACAAAATATATAAAAATTAGCCAGCACCTGTAGTCCCAGCTACTCAGGGGGCTGAGGCAGGAGGATCACTTGAGCCTGGGAGGCAGAGGTTGCAGTGAGCTGAGATCATGCCACTGCACTCCAGCCTGGGTGACAGAGTGAGACCATGTCTTAAAAAGAAAAAAAAGAAAAAAAAAAAATGCTGGGTGCTGTGGCTCATGTCTATAATCCTAGAACTTTAGGAGGATTGCCTGAGCCCAGGAGTCTGAGACCAGCCTGGGCAACCTAGGGAGACCCTGTACCTACAAAAATAAAAATAAGAAAATTAGCCAGGCATGAAAGGACACACCAGTGATCCCAGCCACTCTGAAGGCTGAGGTGGGAAGGTCACTTGAGCCTGTGATCACACTACTGCACTCCCGCCTAGGCGACAGAGAGAGATTGTGTCTCAAAAAAATGAACAAACAAACAAAACCTAAGAATCTCTCTTCTAGGTCTTTTTGTACGAGCAGTTTCAGATGAGGGGGAAAAGAGAAAAGAAGCAAAAACTACCACCAAAAGGAAGAAAAAGGCCTAAAAAGGAAACACAGGAAACTGAAGATAAACTTGGCCTTGTTACAATTCTGAATTGGACTAGCCTTGACTAGAAGTAACTTAAATAAATATTTTCTCTCTAAATTAGGATATACTTCCACAAGTAAATGTAGCAGACTCAAAATGACAATCTTGACAATAAACTATATAAGAAAGATCAGGAATTCAAACTTATTTTGAAATTCCTAGCAACCTTCTCTCCAGTGAAGATACACACACATACACATTTTATGTCAAAATGAATATGCTTGGGGACTCCTTCTATTAGCTTACACCCAAATCCTATAATTGCATTTCTATATTTTAAAACCTATTATCTTACCTTTCTAATGGTTGCGACACATATTGTAGAAAGATTTAATGGGTCTATAGCTTCCAATTTCATTCCTTCCTTGAACCATTCCCCACTCTGGTCTACTTCTTTTACCTAAAGAATTATATGAAAGCACATCTACTGTTACAAATGTTGTTATTTTAATAATTAAAATATTACCAACGTGAAAAGATTTACCAGGTGCCTTCTCCTACCTACCTAGTATTATAACTCAAACTTCCATCAAAGTTTAGAGAGAATTCAGACAAATAGAATTTAAGAATAATTATAATAAAGAGTTGTGACACCTATGAATTTACAAGGTCTTAATTCTTTTAAGTGAACACATGTAACTGTGATTTCCGTAATTTTAGGAAAAAACCCACAACCCTCTTTCAAACCTAATTTACAAATGAGGGTTCTTATAAAAACTTCTTACCTTAGCAAATAAATGTGGTGGTGTATCAAAATGTCCATCCTGTTTCTTTGTAATATCTACAAGGAAAAGTTACACACTAATCTGTCAGCATTTGTGAGAAGACCAAAAACCACGTTCTTTGAAGGCTTCAAACTCACAAGGTATGTCATACTATAAAACATGGCAAAAAGACATGCCTTCTACATTTGGGGTGAATATTCTTTAATAGTCTTTTCTCTCTTCAGGGTACATGTGCATATATGCTTTTAAATACATTCAGTCAATTTTAATGCTCATAATTTTAATGTAATTCCCTAGTTAGAAAATTACAACTTTAGAAGCATGTTTTCATGTGCTTAGTATTAAGTCTAACCACATTTAACCTTGCTATTTTGATTAAAATTGAATGGAAAGGGAAAGGGATCTTTAGATCTTTCAAATGGGCTGAATAATAAAAGAAAGAAATAACTGTAGTTGTGACCAAAAGTTCATTCTTTTGGAGAACAAGTGGAAGGAATATAAAAAAATTTATTAGGACACTAATATGGTGTGAACCTTCACTAATTAAGGTAGAATAAGCAGCCCAAAAAACTAGAATGCTATTTTTGATCTGTGCAATTCTGCAGAGAAAAATAACCAACTAGTATAATTTAGCCTCAATGATGCTTTTGACAGGAGTTCTTGTGACAGGTGCTTACCAGATCTTTTGAATCGATGACCTATGCTTCGAGACCAACCGATATGATGTATTAATGGGCTGTGCATATGGCACCAGAAGTCATCTGTTCTATCTTCGCTTTCTTCATACACTAGTCTTAATCTTCCTCCAATTACACTTTCCACCACTGCTACTCGTGTTCGACACAAATGCCTCTTGTCAACCACTTCTACTCTCATGCAAGGTTTGAAAGGATACTGCATACTCTCTGAAACCTTAAAAGCATACAAAAAAAACTGCTCGAAATTCATGACAAAGGTCTACAAGAAATTTTCGTATTATACTGTAAAAAATACTGAATGCATTTGAAATGTAACACACATCATCTGGTTCACAAAATTAAACCAATTCCTTAAAAATGTTCTTTGTTACCCTTGTTTTTTAGAGCTCTTCAGTCTTTTTTTTTTTTTTTTGAGATGGAGTCTCGCTCTGTCGCCCAGGCTGGAGTGCAGTGGCCAGATCTCAGCTCACTGCAAGCTCCGCCTCCCGGGTTTACGCCATTCTCCTGCCTCAGCCTCCCAAGTAGATGGAACTACAGGCGCCCGCCACCTCGCCCAGCTAGTTTTTTTTTTTTTTTTTTGTATTTTTTAGTAGAGACGGGGTTTCACTGTGTTAGCCAGGATGGTCTCAATCTCCTGACCTCGTGATCCACCCGTCTCGGCCTCCCAAAGTGCTGGGATTACAGGCTTAAGCCACCACGCCCGGCCTCTTCAGTCTTTATAAGATCCTGTTTTTACCTTTTGTGAGAAATCAGGAGGAAGTGTTTTGGCACCAGTAAGTCGTTTCACTAGAAAAGCTTTCCAGTTTGTATATTTATGCTGAATAGCTAAAACAGAAGAAATAACCAGTCATATTTTGGCAAAAAAGAACTGCTTCATAAATTATTTGTTAAAAAAGTAACAAATTTCCTTGCAAAGTCAGACTATTAACATTCTGAAAGGTAACAAATATAGAGAAAGCAAGTATATGCCTTGCCAGCAAAAAGCTGCTTGACACCAAAAAATTACTTTCTTTTTTTTTTTTTTTTTTGAGATGGAGTCTCACTCTGTCACCCAGGCTGGAGTGCAGTGGTGCGATCTTGGCTCACTGCAACCTCCATCTCCCCAGTTCAAGGATTCTTCTGCCTCAGCCTCCTGAGTACAGGCACACACCACCAAGCCCAGCTAATTTTTATATTTTTAGTTGAGATGGGGTTTCGCCATGTTGGTCAGGCTGGTCTCAAACACCTGACCTCAAGTGATCCAACTGCCTCGGCCTCCCAAAGTGCTGGGATTTACAGGCAGGTGTGAGCGACCATACCTGGCCTTTAATTTCCATAATACTTTAACATTGCTATGTGTAAAACAGCATTAAAGTACACATATAAAAAAGTACGGTAAGAGTAAATAAGCTACTTACTTCTAGGAGGAACAAGAGGTTTTCCGCTGGCTGCACACCAACCAACTGGATGGATATCAGAACCACATATATTGCACCAGAAGTCCAGACCAGAGTCATTTTCAAATCCTTCATATCTTAAAAGGGCATTGTAACCTGAAACCCAGAAATAAATCACTACATAGTAAGAAAATAAAATTAAATAAAACAATACAGCATCTGACAGCAGTTGTCAAACTAGTGTCTATCTGCAACAGAATCACCTGCAGGGTTTGTTAACAGACAGATGGCTGGGTCCCCCTCCAGAGATTCTGATTTTGTAGATATTGGGTAGAACTGAGAATATGCCTTTTTAACAAGTCCTCAGGTGATGCTGTTGCTGCTGGTCTACGGACCAAACATTGAGAATCATTTGTTCAGTGCAAACAGTTCAACTCTTTTCAGAGCATGGCCTCCTTACATGTATTTCAATTGTACCCATAATTTCTTTTTCTTTTCTTTTCTGAGATGGAGTCTTGCTCTGTTGCCTAGGCTGGAGTGCAGTGGCGCAATCTTGCCTTACTACAACCTTGGCTTCCTGGGTTCAACTGATTCTCCTACCTCAGCCTCCTGAGTAGTAGCTGGGATTATAGGCGCGCATATATATATATAAATAAAAATATAAAATTATACATATGACATTTATTTTATATATATAAATAAAAATATAAAATTATACATATGACATTTATTTTATATATATAAATAAAAATATAAAATTATACATATGACATTTATGTATAAGCATATAATATAAACATATAAAATACGTATTATATATTTATTTACATAATTATATATATACATTTTATGAAGACAGGGTCTTGCTCTGTCACCCAGGCTGGAGTGCAGTGGTGTGATCTTGGCTCACTGCAACCTCTGCCTCTCAGGTTCAAGTGATTCACTTGCCTCAGCCTCCCAAGTAGCTGGGATTACAGGCCGTGTGCCACCACGCCCAGCGAATTTTTGTATTTTGTAGAGATGGGGTTTCACCATGTTGGCCAGGCTAGTCTCGAACTCCCGACCTCAGGTGATCTGCCCGCCTTGGCCTCCCAAAGTGCTGGGATTACAGGCTTGAGCCACCGCACCTGGCCTTGAAGTATATTTCAAAGAAACTGCTTTATCCAGCTGCTCAGGTGGCCAATTACTCCTGGGTAATTTGAATGTAGCTACTTTAAGAATCTAAATTTTTCTGTTGTATGTATTTAGAAATAAGATTTGAATATGCCAGGTAAAAAGTTCAATAAACACAAAGAAAATTATGTAAAATGAGTTAAAAACTGTATGTCCTAGGCAAATAGGAAGCCTTATTCTTGGAAAGTACAAAAAATATGTAATATATCCTATTTATAATTTTATAAACTTCATGTTGACAAAAGATTAAGATTTAATTTAAGGTCTTTAATGAAACAGAAAAACGCCAATATATGTGTATTTCAGGCTAGGAGACAAGTTCAGTCAGCATTTTCATGTCTGTGAAAATTTATAGCATTAAATGTTCAATTTTAAAATTCAATAATTTCTTAGAACAATTTATGAGTTTGCTAATTATTGCTGACTCTAGCTTCTGGTTAACATTAGGCTCACTTCTACAATGGCATTAAAGTGGCTTAAAGAAGATGTATGATGCAGTTAGATAAAAGAGAAATGTAAAATTGGAGATGGAAGGAAGAAGTAATTTTTGGATAGTAAATGCACTGATTTTAAGAGCTATTTAAATATAACTAACTTAAACACCCAGGGCAAAAATAATATGCTGTTGTTTTAAATTACAGTGTAGAGATTAATACAAGCATTTAGCGAATGTTTATACAGCTGGGAAAATGTTTCAAGAAAAAGATGGGGAATTGACCTGGGTAGTAGTACAGTTAAGTACAGAGTTGGGACACTCTTGCAAGAGTAACCCAAGGCACAGAGGTGACAAAAACATGCTTGTATAAAGGAGGGAGGGAGACTGGCCTCATCACAACAGATCATTTATGCTGGAGAACTACAACACATCTGGCATGTGGTATATGGAGCAACTCATCAATAGCCATGAATGCCATAAACGCTGGCCATCTTGATCCTTTAAGTACAAAGAGGCCATAAAAGATGCTTGAACATAAAAATAAATTTAAAATAATTTTTAGGTAAATTAAGTCAATTAGCAGTACACAGTAGAGCAGTCTGCAGTGTTTTGAGGAGAATGCCGGAAATAAAACTAGAGAGTAGCAGGAGTTAGAAATCTGTCACAGTAGTAAAAGATAACTTTTCTTACGAGTGGCTGCCTGCCTCTCCTCTACACTGCCCGACTACACTGCTCACTGAGTACCTTGTCATATTAATGCCTGGTAGTAGTCAACATTTGGCAGATGTGAACATGCTGGAAAAAATACAAGCCTTATACTTCTGGATATCATCCTTTGTCCACATTGTCTAGCACAGTAGATTCCTAACATGTTTATTTCATGAGCAGTAAAGGGCTTGGTATGGTGGAGGCAGTGGGAATAAAGAGAAAGGAAGAACTCAAGATGCATAAAATTATCAACAATTGTATAAATTTGGTATTAAGGTTCTTATCACTTTTTTTTTTTTTTTTTAAATGGAGAATGGGTCTCACTATATTGCCCAGGTGGGTCTTGAACTCTTAGGCTCAAGTTATCCTCCTGCCTCTGCCTCCCTAAGGGCTGGGATTACAGGCGTGAGCCACTGTGGCCAGCTCTTATCAATTTTTTAGTATCTCAACCTCTGTTACTTTTCAAAGTGACATATACATTATGGCCTATATATCTGGTCTATTGTTGGATTATTTTTATGACTGTGATCTAAGAATGACTTTTACATTTTTAATGGTTGAAGAGAAAAAAAGGATATTTCATGATACATAACAATTACATGAAATTCAAATTTCTGCTGGAACGCAATCATGTCCATTTTTTTATGTATTGCTAAGGGTGCTTTCATGCTATAATGATAGAGACGAATAGCTGTGATAGAGATCATACGGCCTGCAAAGTTGAAAATATTTGTTTGGCTTTTTCACGGAAAACAATTTGCCAATCTCTGCCCTCTGTCATAACATATTTTTTATTTGGCAATACTTGCAAAATTTATAAACATGCTTTTTTACAAAAGGTTACAAGGATCACTGCATTTTCTTCTAAATTATTATTCATGCTTTTCACCTGCTAATTTTACAATTCCAGCAATCCAGAAGACTTTGGTAGGTAGGCTGCAGTCTGTATTGGGAACTTCTACTCTCACATTTTCTGAGATATCACCCCAGCAGGTCCCCATAGGTGCCTGTCATATAAAAATCATTAAATTATTGTCTTATTAACATAAAGCCTAAAACATATCAATGAAAATTAAACATTACCATCAATAGGAATATTAAACTAAAAATGCCATTTTAATTCCGTTTGTTTCATAGAATTCTATCTGGAAAAAGTCAGTTTCAGTGACAAACAAGATGAAGAGAGAATTCACATATGTTAGACTAGATTCATGCTGACTTCAAAATTTGATACTGTCCTAATATAAGATTTAAGCAGCAATTTTTCTAAGAGTGGAATTACAAACTCAATAGCAGATTTAATAGGATTAAATTGTTTTAAGAAATTTATTATTTTTAATATGTACTGAATGAATATACTTTATCCTAATTTCTAAATTAAAAAGATCTGGCCAAAGAGCAGAAAGAAAAACAATTCCAATCAGCAATGTGGTTTCCAACAACATGAATAAGAGAAACGAAAATTTTCAATTTAAGTTAAATTCACAGAATATAAATTGAGTCCACAAAGATGGACATGAGGGAAAAGCATTGAATAAAGTTATTAAGAAGGTGGAGTTGAAGAGTTTTGGAGACGAGTACCATGGTAAACTATTTCAATTATTTCAAAATTTCTCATGTAGAAATTACTATAAAGAGAAAACTTCCAATGTGAGAACTGGTAATCACTAGCCTCCCACAGCAAATGGTTAAGATGGGGACTCGGAAAATCAATTAAATGAGCACCATGAAGGGATTTTCCAAAATCTAACAGATGTTCCCGAAGTACAGTTTCCATTGTATTTTAATCTTTAAAATTCAAGGTAATTCACAATTACTTGGAACTTATGCAATGGTAAATTAAAACAAATAAGCACATTTAAGAATATAAATGCTGATAATACTACAGTTTGTGTTGCTCTGGATAATCAGCTTCTCATTAAATTTAGAACCTTGATCACAAAGAAAAGGATTATGTGAGGTTGTAAAAGACTTGATAGTATGAACAAATCAGGAAAAACCAAAATAGCCTCAAAGCTCAAAGATGAGCAAAGATATCCAGGAGTTACATGAACTAGCCAATTTGAACATTAGGCAAATGTCCTCCATGCAAGGCCTCTCCTACTTTGGTGGATGCTCACCCAACAGGAGGATTAGCCTAAAACAACATTCAACCCCTACTCTCTCAGTAGTTTCTGGAATTTCTGAAGGAGAGGAAGAGAATGTCAAATACCGAAGTTGGATAAGTCTAGAAACCAAAGAGAATCAATTAATGGCTAATGGTTTAAATAGTAAGCAATGAGTATACCTCAGTAACTGGCAGACATGGACTAGCTCAACTATTTGCGGTTCTGGAAGGGTACATATAATTATCGCCTCGACTTGTGCAAAAAATAATATATTCATTGTGACTACCTCTTCTTTTTTAAACTGAAAGACTGGACTCTTCAGGTTCTGCTATCTTTCCCCTATATCATTCTAGACTGTAGGGCCATCCCTATTGCCAGCAGATATGATCAAAAAAGGAGAAACTAGAAGGAAGACAGGTAACATAAACTAAGCTAACATATATTAACACAAAGATCATGTATTCATTTTTGTGAGGATGTACCAATTAGAGCAGAGAGATGCAGTTAAATGAATGCAGTGCAGCATCCATCCCTCTTTGTCTGGTTACCAAATTTGTGAATTGGGTTTATTTTTCACTGAGAAGAAAGAGGCGTGCTTATGCTAATGAGCTGGGGGTCACTGGTGAGTTTGGCATACAGTATTCCCTTTTGAGCTAAATGTGACAATCTGTCATATTGACTTTTATTTTTTTAAAGCCTTAACATTTGTTGGGAGAAAACTTTTAATACTATTTTATTAAAGAAAACAAAATGTCAATATGCTTGCTTAAAAAATTATGTTCACTTTGGTGGAGGATACTTTTGGTCCCTACAGTCTGGATTGGTATAGGAGAAAGTAGCAGAAAGTGACATTTGTTCTTGCCTGTAAGGTTGTGGTTCTGCTAGGCCCTCTTAAACCAATCCATATGGTTCATTCTAAGAAAAAAAAATGAAGAAACAAAAACATCAACAAGAAAGAGCACCACAGTCATAGCATAGTATGTGCTCAATGTGTTGAAATAATATGGTAATTTCATAGATATGTCTGCCCTTTAGTTTAAAATGAATATTCTTAAGTGTGGAAGACTAAATGACCCAGGGCCTGACAGCCATCTTCGTCCAAGTCATCTGTCTTCGCTTGCTGGCAGGAGGGATACCTCTGAAAGTCTGGATTGGCATAGCATGAACTAGCAGAACCATAATTTACAGGTAACAACAAATTTACCTTCCAGACTCAGGACGCGAGGTCCACCTCAGGCTCCTCCCAAACAAGGAAGATCTGCTCCACCACTTCCTGCTCCAGGGCCACTCGTGAGGGCTATCTGGGAGCGACTCTCCTTCCCTGCAAGGTAAGCTGTCATCAGGTCCTGCAGGACATGGCCAAATCCAAATGCTGAGGGGTCCCCAACACAAATGTATGACAACCTCCACGTGACTGTAAGAAAATAACTGGGTGGGAAGTCTTATTTGCTGGACTTCAAGATCATTCCCAGATGGTCCAACAGCTCAGCTGGCTAGTATTCAGACTCTCAGGGGGCTGATGCACTGCACACACGATGATTTATGGCAGACACAGAGATTTCCCTCTGCAGAGCTGCCAACCAAAGATAACCATACAATCTTTAATATTAATCTGTAAGTGGGCAGAGACAAGACCTGAGGTCGCATATAGGTAACCAAGAAGGAGTAATTTATCCCAATCAGATGGCAAATGTACAAAAAGCCATCATTAAAATGTCTTCAGACTAACAGGCAAAGTACATATAGCAGAGAATGATGAAATATTATTTGGCCAAAAAGGGGAGAAAACATTACAGAAATTTAAGTAGAAAGAAATGAGAGTTCCTAAGTACTACTTACTAGAATTTTCTGGTAGAAAGTAGAAAAAGAAAAAAAAACAAAACTGTTCCTGTCTTCTCCATAAAGTCCACTCACCCTTTTTTTTTTTTTTTTTTGGAGACAGAGTCTCACTCCGTCGCCCAGGCTGGAGTGAAATGGTGCAATCTCGGCTCACTGCAACCTCTGCCTCCTGGGTTCAAGCCATTCTCTTGCCTCAGCCTCCCGAGTAGCTGGGATTACAGGCCGGTGCCACCAAGCCTGGCTAATTTTTGTATTTTTAGTTTTGTCATGTTGGCCAGGCTGGTCTCTTAACTGGTGACCTCAGATGATCTGCCTGCCTCAGCCTCCCAAAGTGCTGGGATTACAGGTATGAGCCACTGTGCCTGTCCTCCACTCATCTTTTGATACCAGAATCTATCTTTTGGGGTGGTGGTAGCAGGTAGATGAGTCCAAGGAGAGGACAAAAAGGAAAATGGGATGCCTGGGGTAGAAGTAAGATTAAGGCTGAAATAATGCTATGCATATGTAAAAAGACAGGAAGCACTGGTTACTAATTTGAAAGGCGGCCGGGTGTGGTGGCTCAGGCCTGTAATCTCAGCACTTTGGGAGGCCGAGGCAGGTGGATAACCTGAGGTTAGAAGTTCAAGAGCAGCCTGGCCAACATGGAGAAACCCTGTCTCTATTAAAAATCCAAAAATTAGCTGGGCATGGTGGCACATGCCTGTAGTTCTAGTTACTTGGGAGGCTAAGGCAGGAGAATCACTTGAACCCAGGAGGCGGAGGCTGCAGTGAGTCAAGATCGTGCTATTGCACTCCAGCCTGGGCAACAGAGCAAGACTCCATCTCAAAACAACAACAACAACAACAAAACACATAAAACAGTCCATAATTTTTTTGAAAAAAACCATATTAAACCAGTATCACTAAAGAATTGGCACAGTGTGGTGGCTCATGCCAAGCACTTTGGGAGGCCAAGGTGGGCAGATCACTTGAGGCCAGGAGTTCAAGACCAGCCTGACTAACAAGGTGAAACCCTGTCTCTACCCAAAATACAAAAATTAGCTGGGTGTGGTGGCACGCACCTGTAGTCCCAGCTAGTCAGGAGGCTGAAGCATGAGAATCGCTTGAACCCAGGAGGCGGAGTTTGCAGTGAGCCAAGATGGCGCCACTGCACTCCCGCCTGGGGGATGATAGAGCAATATTACATCTCAGAAAAAAAAAAGAAAAAAAAGAAAAAAAAAAATGTTAAGTTAGGCTTTCTTTAAAACATACGGAAAGACAGGGCCAGGTGTGATGGCTCATGCCTGTAATTCCAGTACTTTGGGAGGCCAAGGTGGGAGGATTACTTGTACCCAGTAGTTCGCAACTAGCCCGGGCAACATGGTGAAATCCCATCTTTACCAAAAATAGAAAAAAATTAATACAAAAAATTAGCTGGGCATGGTGGTGTGTGCCTGTAGTCCCAGCTACTTGGGAGGCTGAGGTGGGAGAGTCACGTGAGCCCAAGAAGTCGAGGCTGCAGTGAACTGTAATCGTGCTATTGCACTCTAGCCTGGGCGAAGGAATGTGACTGTTTTAAAAAAAAAAAAAAAGACAAGACAGGTAATGTTTATTTCACTGCTTTCCTGTGGAGAATTTATTTCATGGCAACACTCAGACTAGCTAACTGAGATGGAGCACTAATAAGTACCAGAAACTAATTTAAAGTTTTATTTCCATTAGAAGGAAAATTCTGCAATCTAGGATGCTACCTTGAAGATTTTAACTTTAGTTAAAATGGAGATGAAGTAATACGATTTTTTTCCAACCTTTAATAGAGTCCTGTGTGTGGGGTCACGACTAGGGAAAAAAAAATGAGTTCACTTGAAAAAGATTTTACTAACAAGCACATACCTGAGAAATAGATAATGAGTTTTATTCTAAACTATTGCTACTGTACATACACAAAAGGGCTTTTATTTTTCTTTCCTTAAAACCTGAAAGTATACATGATACACACCACAAAAAAACATGGTAACTTTATCCCTTCAAAAAAGCTGACATACATATAGGTCAGGCACAAGAAAGAGGATTAGAATATGTCACGTAAGTAACAAGAGGGTATCTGTGGAGGCAGAATGAAAAAGTGTGTGGCCGGGCACAGTGGCTCACACCTGTAATCCCAGCACTTTGGGAGGCCGAGGAGGGCAGATCACGAGGTCAGGAGTTCGAGACCACCCTGACCAACATGGTGAAACCTCTTCTCTATTAAAAATACAAAAATTAGCCGAGTGTGGTGGCATGGGCCTGTAATCCCAGCTACTCAGGAGGCTGAGGCAGGAGAATCGATTGAACTCGGGAAGCAGAGTTTTCAGTGAGCCGAGATCACACCATTGCACTCCAGCCTGGGTGAAAGAGCGAGACTCTGTCTCAAAAAAAAAAAAAAGAAAAGAGAAAGTATGATAAACTCAGTTGAAAAGCTTCTGCATATATGTGTACAAAGGACTTTTTTTTTTTTGGTACAAACTACAACTGTATGAGAGAGAAAATGGGATGATTTCAACATTTCTGATCTAAGTAAAGACAGCATCAGTAAGATATGAGATTATTAGTTTAGGTACCAAACAGAAGAAATCTGAAGTCTGTAAATATATAACTGAAAAAAGACGACTTTATGTTCATTTATACATTTTGGCCCGTGCTATAATACCTAGGGGAAAAAAAAGTTTTACTTGATTTTACATGGCAAATAATGGGAAATAGAAGTGCTTCAATTTAAAGTCTTTAAGTAATTAAAAAATAATGAAGAGTGCTTTATTTATTTATTTTTGAGACGGAGTTTTGCTCTTATTGCCCAGGCTAGAGTGCAGTGGCGCAAGCTCAGTTCACGGCAACCTCCGCCTTCCGGTTTCAAGTAATTCTCCTGCCTCAGCCTCCCAAGTTGCACGGTGGCGCCCGCCACCACGCCCAGCTAATTTTTTTTTTCTATTTTTAGTAGAGACGGGGTTTCACCATGTTGGTCAGGCTGGTCTCAAACTACTGACCTCATGATCCACCTGCCTCGGCCTCCCAAAGTGCTAGGATTACAGGTGTGAGCCACCGCGCCCGGCCTGAAGAGTGCTTTATTTTTATTTATTTTTTGAGACAGTGTCTCATTCTGTCACCTAGGCTGGAGTGCAGTGGTACGATCATGGCTAACTGCAGCCCTGACCTTCTGGGCTCAAGCAATCCCTCCCCTCAGCCTCCTGAGTAGCTGGGACTACAGGCATGTGCCACCATGCCCAGCTAATTTTTTTTGTAGAAATGAGGTCTCACTATGTTACCCATACTGGTCTCAAACTCCAGGGCTCAACTGATCCTCCTGCCTTGGCCTCCCAAAGTGCTGGGATTACAGGTGTGAGCCATTGCTCTTGGCTACAGTGCTTTAAAGCCAAATGTTCTGAACACACATACATCAATTGAAGGCTCCGCTGGGTTAAAGTTAAATTACTAATAGAAAATAATCTGTTAATTTCTTTGATCTATACATTGCACCTAACTGGCATTATTATTTTGGAGATTTTTCCACCATTAGGATAGATATGGATACTGCTCTTAGGGGCTTAAATAAAACGCACATTAAAAAAAAAAAAAGACTTGCATTATGAAAAATGGGTTAAAGCCCAAAGCTGAAAATTATAGTCCAGCTACTCAAAAAAGTAGCAAGAATTCTTCATTTGTAAGACATGGACTAGCTGAACCAAATGATTTTAAAGATGCCTTCTAGCTTTGTGACCATATGATTTAGCATTAATTAAAAGTGATATTACCCAATTTAGTGGTTTCCAGCCTCAGGAACTGCCAAGGATGGGGTGTTCAAATGTCAGGAGCCAAGGCTCTGGTAGCAACACCCCATCTCTGCCAGAACAATCAATGCAGTTTCCTCTTATCCTGTGTTCTGAGGTCTAAGATTTTTGTTAGAGAAAAGGGGACTTCTTACCCAATATATGGCAAGCAAAAAACAACAACAACAACAACAAAAAAAGGGCAATTATGATGCTTAAATAAAAGGTCTGAAAAACTAACCCCTAGATACAATAAAAAACATATCAGCCAATCATAATATACAGTTTTTTAGTATATTATACTAAAATATATGTGTGTGTATATTATACACACATACACACATATATACACATACACACACATGTATATATGCACATATACACACACATACACTTTTGTAGAGACAGGGTCTTGCTATGTTGACTAGGCTGGCCTCAAATTCCTGGCCTCAAGCCATCTTCCTACCTTGGCCTCCCAAAGTGTTGGGATTACAGGTGTAAGCCATTGTGCCCAGCCTAAGTAGATATACTAAATGACAATTGGGACTTGATTTCCATTGCTGATTATAAAAAAAAAAAATTGTACGATGCTGTTGTAATTGAGTGACTGAGTATAAGACACTATGAATAGTTACAGGAATTATCAAAAAGGATATAGTCCTATGATCTACTCTGTAGAAAGTTCATTCTCAGAAGCTTATAGACAGACCATGGAAAGAATCATATTCTTGAAATTCTATGATTTTAGAACTAATCACAATAATATCTAAGTGCTAGAAAATAGAAAGTATTTATCTGGGATTCTTATTCTAGAAGAGGTTGGGTTAAGTCAAAGAAGCCAGGGCTCTGACAGCGCCCCCATCCCAATTCCTGATGCAATCACGACAGCTCCGCTTCCGTGTTACATGTTACTTGCTGGGTGTTCTTTCGTAAACTGTGCTTGAAAAATAATCCCCTAGGAGCAGGAAAAGCTCCCAACTTGTACTCAAGTAGAAGAGAAGGCAGGTGTAGAGTCTGGAACAAAGAGGCCTTCCTGTCTAATAAACCAGTTTCAGAGCAAGTGTCAAGTCTTAGAAGACTTTGATGATACAAGGCAGGATCTTGTACTCTTAGCTCCTGACTATAGGTTTTCTAAAGACAAAGCTAGTAACTCTCCTTAGAGACCCAGAAAACTGTCTCGGAGGGGACAACCAGCAGGAGTCAACTCTAAAGGACAAAATCAAGTGCAGCATGAGGTATGGCCCCCTTAACCAAATGGCTTCAAATGAATATGCCGGTTAAGGTAAGAGAGCAAGCTCTTTGTACAAAAACATACCGAGGAATTACTAAGACACATTTTTCCTGTTTGATAAGGAGAAGGCAGTAAGCAGAGGTAAATGGAACAGGAAGGCACTGGGTCTACATAATTGAGAAACAGATGCCTCACTTCTGAGTGAGAAAGCAGAGGCTCCACATTCTTATCATTAATTGTGTGGTGAGGTTAGCTGCTCGATCCCCTATGATAGAACATTTCAATCTCAAAAAAGGCAGAGTTGAACAAAGTCAATCAAGTTCATTACTACCACAGAGATTTTCTCATAAATAACTTTAATATAATAGTATAACAATTCAAAGATTTGGACAGAAAATAAAATATGCTTCTGGGGTTCAAATGCTATTCTTTTTAATACCCTGACTACTTACAGAAAACAGTTTTATATGGTTTATAACACAAAAATAGATACAAAGAGAGAGAAAGGCCATTCAGAAGGAGACAACGGACAAATGTTTCAGAAATCTGAGATGAAAGAGTTACTGTAACTGAGAACTTTCTGACCTTCAGGAAAGTAATATACCAAGAGAAGAGAGTTAAAGATTTTCTTTTTAAAGATCTCTCTTTAAAACTGCCATTGCTGTGTATGGAATATTTCTCACAAATATGACACTATTATCAACATTACAGCAAAATAAATCACCTACTTTACACAGAAATAAGATGCCATTTAAGGCAAGATGTCACTAAGGGCTTCATATTGTATTTTCAAGAATGAGAATTAGCAAATTAATATACTTGACTTTGATCAAACTCCTTTACTAAGGCCATGAATGAGTGAAAATTCACTCAGATTTCTACAACAGGAACCTAAGCTCAGTTTTGTTCACATGCTGTTATCTAAAAATAAAGCCTTAATTTTTTTTTTCTTTTTTTTTTTTAGACTGAGTCTCGCTCTATTGCCCAGGCTGGAGTGCAGTGACGCAATCTTGGCTCACTGCAACCTCTGCCTCCTGGGTTCAAGTGATTCTCGTGCCTCAGCCTCTCGAGTAGTTGGGATTACAGGCGCCCACCATCACCCCTGGCTAATTTTTGTATTTTTAGTAGAAACAGGGTTTCGCCATGTTGGCCAGGCTGGTCTTGAACTGCTGACCTCAGGTGATCCGCCCGCTTCGGCCTCCCAAAGTTCTGGGAGCCACCGTGCCTGGCCTAAAGCCCTAAATTAACAAAATGTTAAGCGCAAACCAAAGTTCATGTATTTTCTAAATTCTCTTTTCTTCTTAAACACGGATAGCAGCAGAAAGGATCTTTAAGTATTAATTAAAGTTGTAGTCAGGTTAAAAAAGTATTGGAGAGAATTAATCAAATCTAAAGGAATAAATCAAAAGGAAAGAACTTGCCATCAGATATATTTTAAACACAATTCTAAATTATTTTAAATGCTCTGTAACAATCCACTTGCTGAAAAGAAAACCTTTTAAAGGGTTTCTCACGATATATATACAGCACATATTTCAGCTCACAATACTATGTAACTATTAGTTCCTTGTTTTGTGACTTAACATTTGGAGACAAAAAAATTAGAAAAAAGATCCTTCCTCTTCTGAATTATCAGGTCAAACTGCAGATTTAAGTAACGTACACAATGAATGGTTTCCGTTAGGTCAAATCGTATGACACTGTCAATATGCATATTTTTGATACACAATACTAGCAATTTCACTTACTTTTATTTTTTGTAGAAAAGAAGTCTCACTACGTAGCCCAGGATGGTCTTGAACTCCTGGCCTCAAGTGATCCTCCTGCCTCATTCTTCCAAGTTGCTAGGAATACAGTTGAGCCACTGTGCCCGGACAAAGTAGCAGTTCAACTTAATATGAACATCTGATGAGGCTGGGTGTGGTGGCTCATACTTGTAATCCCAGCATTTTGGGAGGCAAAGGTGGGAGGACTGCTTGATGCCAGGAGTTTGACACCAGCCTGGGCAACATAGCGAGACCATATCTTTACCAAAAAATTTAAAAAACAAATATATTATAAAAGAAAATTAGTACTTAGAAGACTAGTACTTCTCCCTGTTTAAAATAACTTCAAACTGCAATTTCTTTATAGGAAACTTGTACTTACAAAACTTACATAAGTTCTTTTTAACTATTATTAAGTATAATAATAAAAGAAGGATTTCAATTACAAGGCATAAAAACAAACACCTTCTAAGGATAAGATGCTTAGGTGTTATTGTACCTTCAGATTTAAACAATGACTAAGTACTTCAAAATAAGGTGAGAAATTCTGTACTTACATGTTTAAAACAGGTAACTGGCGCGGCTATAAAGCTATTGCTATTGATGTAGTTACCCCAGCTGAAACCTTCCATGGAGACTGCTAAAATCAAACAAATTTACATATATTACAATTCTCACATCTTTTATTTATAAGAAGGTTATCACGGTTAAAATGTGTGAAAGGACATAAAATTAATTTATCCCATTTCAAGAACGTTTTCTTTAAGATCAAATAACTTCTCTAAATAGCATGAGCTTTGGCTTATATCATATTTGCAAACAAACAGGAGTTTCTTTTTTTTTTTTTTTTTGAGACTGAGTCTCCCTCTGTCACCCAGGCTGGAGAGCAGTGGCGCAATCTCGGTTCACTGGAACTTCTGATTCCCAGGTTCAAGTGATTCTCCTGCCTCAGCCTCCCGAACATCTGGGACTACAGGTGCGTGCCACCACACCCAGCTAATTTTTGTATTTTTAGTAGAGATGGGGTTTCACCATATTGGCCAGGCTGGTCTTGAACTCATGATCTCCTGATCTACCTGCCTTGGCCTCCCAACGTGCTGGGATTACAGGTATGAGCCACCACGCCTGGCCAGGAGTTTCTTAACTGTTCTATACATGACACATGCTCCTGAGGAAGTGAGGTACAAGCTCTTCAGTTAAGGGGAGCAAAGAGAAGTTGAGAGAAGTGTACAGAATGACAAACACTGCTGTGGCTGCTTTTGTGTTTTTATTTCCATTCAGTTCTTGCCATGTACCTCAGTGAGATACCTACCCCATATCACTTTTAATTACCTCACTTTCTATTTACTTCTATTTACTCACTCATTGCCTCTTCTATTTACTCACTTGTTGCCCTTCTCACTATTTACTCTCTTATTGCTCTCCTCATTACTCACTTATTGCCCTTCTATTTACTCACTTACTGCCTCACTTTCTATTTACTTCTATTAAAAATCTTCTGGCTGGGCTCTGTGGCTCACACTTGCATTCCTAGCACTTTGACAGGCTGAGGTGGGTGGATCATTTGAGGTCTGGAGTTCTAGACCAGCCTGGCCAACATGGTGAAACCCCATCTTCACTAAAAATACAAAAATAAGCCGAGTGTGGTTGCGTGCACCTGTAGTCTCAGCTACTAGGGAGGTTGAGACATGAGAACTGTTTGTACCCATGAGGCAGAGGTTACAGTGAGCTGAGATCACGTCACTGGACTCTAGCCTGGGTGACAAAGCAAGGCTCTGTCTCCAAAAAAAAAAAAAAAAAAAAAAAAAAACTCTTATTAGAAATGATCCTTTCCTTAATCTCTTCCTCTTACTACTCCTCTTCTCACAATCCCTTTGAAGCCTGCTGAATGTCCTATTTCTTTGCCTAATATCTTCGCAATTCAGAGAATCAGTACATGAAAAGTAAATAATAAACCAAACAAAAACATTAAGGAGATTGCCAAAAGCACCTGAACTTATGCATGCAACTATAATCTTCTAGAGTAATTTACTGAAATCTAAACAACCATTAGGAAGCTTAGAGCCGTAATGTGCTAAACAGGACATAGAAAGAGCTTAAACAGAATTCAAAATTACAATTTAATTAATTACAAAATTAATTAAAACTAAACGAATCAATATCAAATATTTCATCTCTGTCAGATTCACCAATATTACCTGCTTTTGTCTTTGCTTGATTTTGCAAGGTAGCTTGATACTGAGCATATGCGGCTAGCTTAGCAACTAAAGGTTGCTTCTGAAGAACTTTTGCTTTCTTTGTTGGAGGCTTACCCTAAAACAAGAAAAGTTAAGTAAATAGGATTCTTTTTCATCCCCTCACCACTACAATTTAACTGGACTGCATACTACACATTCTGCTTCAGTAAACATTGAGGGTTTAGAAAATTATTAAAGCAGAGGAAACATACAAGAATTTTAACATGAGAATTTTTTTCTGGAGTTCTGCTACAATGTAGTTATCTAATATGGGTAGCAGAGCTGGCATAGACTACAACAGCAATACGCAAATTAATATGTTAATAAAAAATTATATCCCACAAGATGTTAAAATATAGGCTGTGGTGGATACTTGATTCCTTCTTATAGTAGATAGAACCAGTGGTTATTTACTCATGCAGGTTGCCAAGCATTGCTATTTATATGGTAAGAGAAGATAATTTAATGTTCAAAGAGCAAGTGACTGAGGTTTATACCTTTAGTGCTAACGCAAAAGATCAATGACAAAATGATCATGGGCCAAATTCACAGTGTGACAAACTGCCATCCATTTGGGTACAGACCACTGCTCAGGATCTTTAGGTACTGTCTATCTGAAATATAGAAATACATCTAAGTGATGTATTTCCTTAATTTGGAGGATTTAAATAACCCTTTCAGTGCTATATAATGATCACAATAATAAATTAAATGAGAACACTGTGATCATCCAATAAAAATACTGCAAAAATCAGTTAAGTTAATGCCTTTAAAAAATTGTTTACATGATACAATAGTAAGAACTTAGTCAAACGGTCAAGTCTCCAGTCATTTTGTAGGCACTGATGTACATTTAAAGCAAGACGATTTTCTTTCCATACCATGAGCGTTGTCAAAAAGGTTAGTTGGATTAACCAAATACATTTGGTCAAGGTATCAAATGGATTGTACTAAAAAGTACAAAGCGAGGAGATGAGAAAATAAAACCAGAGATTAAATTATTTCCCCCCAAATGATAAAGATTCTACCTTGATGTTAACACAAAAGGAAACAAAGGGAAACTGGAAAATGTCTTCGATTTCTGTATATAAAAAAGTGTTTATACTTATTTGGAAAAAGGATATTTTAATTAACTTATGCAAATAATCATTTATTTTGGATAGTATGTCTTATCCATTTAAAATAGTTTTCCAATTTTATAGGCTGAACAAAGTTTGGGGCTCACATGTTTCCTCAAGATGTGGGTATAAAACAGTAACTGAGTGGGCAGAGGTGAAGTGCAGCGAATCACAGTCAAATGACAGATAAATGGTGAAAGCCATAGAAATAACAGATGTAAGTAAGAAGGTTTCTGTACCGTTACCTGAAGTCTGGCCAAAATGCTTGCCTTCTTGGAGTTTGACGAGTAACTTCTTGAACATGAAACGCTACAGAAACGCTTTGTTTTAGAGTAAAAAGCATCTCGGACGCCAACCATCCCACACATCTCACAGGTAGCTAATTAACAAAATAAAAACACTGGCATTATGATATAATAAAAGCAATCTTCATCTAACAGTTTAAATAATTTATCCTGCCATCTGAAAGTTTTAATTTAAAAATTTGCCTTGAACATTTCTTCTATCTCCTATACAAATGATAAAGAAGCCTGCACAGAGAAGTCAGAGAGAACACTGGTATTGTGCCATGGTGATGGGTTCTAGAAGGTCTGATAGTAGCTTGAGGTCTGAAAGGCTTTGCAAAGGGTCAACAGAAACAGGGCAGATATGCTGGATTCAACCGACATTTCCTTAGTGCTTACCATGTACCAGGCATTTTCATATACAACAAATTCCAGCTTTTGAAATGACTACCCATGAAAGATGAAAAGTGCCACACAATTGAAGATTAATAACAAAGTATAACAGAGGCCTTTAAAATACTGCAAAGGTTGAAACTTAAAAAGAGGTAATACTTGGAAAAATGCTAAGAGCTATATGAAGATTCCTTCAAGTTATGTTTGGGGGACAAGAAAAAAGGAATGGGTTCAAAGTTTGAGGTAGAGGCCAGGTGCAGTGACTCATGCCGGTAATCCCAGAACTGTGGGAGGCCAAGGCAGGATAACTGGCTCAAGGCCAGGAGGATGGGACCAGCCTGGGCAAGAGAGCAAGATCTAGTCTCTTCAAAAAATAAAAATAAAAAAGAGCCGGGCATGGTGGCACACACCTGTAGTCTCAGCTATTCAGGAGGCTGAGGCAGGAGGATTGCTTAAGTCCAGGAGCTCAGGGTTAAAGTGAGCTATGATCGCACCACTGCACTCTAGCCTGGACAACAGAAGGAGATCCTGAGTCAAAAAAAAAAACAAAAACAAAAACAAACAAGTTTGACGTAGGTGCTCTATTATTAACCAGTGATAGTGGGACAGCAGAACTCTTGGCTACTTACTATTGCATAATAGACAATAATCTGAAATGTAGAATTAGAACAAGGTTCACAAGAACTAAAGTTTAAAAAAGATAAACAAAAAGTAACATAGCAAATAACTGCCTCAGTGAGTTAAAGCCTCCACCCAAACAGGTAAACTGGAGAGGCCTGTAGTTTAACTGGTACAGTTGGCTCTGTGCTTCCATGGGTTCTGTATCTGTGGATTCAACTAAAAGTGGACTGAAAATATTTCAGGAAAAAAAATTGCATCTGTACTGAACATATACAGACTGTTTTTTTTCTTATTGTTCTCTAAACAGTATAGTATTAACAATTATTTGCATGGCATTTACACTGTATTAGCTATAAGTAATCTAGACATGATTTAAAGTATATGGACGGATGTGCATAAGTTATATGTAAATACCACACCATTTTATATAAGGAACTTGAGCATTTGTGAATTTTGGTATCTGAGGGAAGTCTTGAAACCAATCCCCCATGGATACCAGGGGACAACTGTACTTACTTACAAATCTATAAGAAATCATGGAAAAAAGATAAAAGTGCCAGAAGATTGCAGGTGAACAAAGGGTATCTACTGGGAGAAAAAACAAAATGGTTTTCTGTTGCAAAAATTCTAGAACAGATTGTTAAAGAACGTTCTGAACACCTAGATAGAAAAGTTGTGATCCCAAGGAAACAGCGAACCTTTGCCAGAAATTATACATGTCAAACTAGAATTCTCACAAGTAGGATGCAAGTTCCATCAGGACAGGAAACTTATTCTGTGTTGTTCATCTGCTATCTCTGGTATTTAAAACAGACGCTAGCACACACAAAGCTTCAACAAACGCTATTTCCTTTTATGATAGGATTACTAGGCTGGTATGTTATAATAAAACCACGGCAAGAATATACACTAACAGGAGCTAACACATTTGATAAAATCTCATGTAGCTCCAACAACATGACTGAGAAATTTCAGCTGGAGTAGAAGACACCCAGGTAGGGTTTTGTTTTTTTTTTTTTTTTAAGATGGAGTCTTGCTCTGTCGCCCAGGCTGAAGAGCAGTGGTGCGATCTCAGCTCACTGCAAGCTCCGCCTCCCAGGTACAAGCAATTCTCCTGTCTCAGCCTTCCGAGTAGCTGGGACTACAGGCACATGCCACCATGCCTGGCCAATTCTTGGTATTTTTAGTAGAGATGGGGCTTCACCGTGTTAGCCAGGATGGTCTTGATCTCCTGACCTCATGATCTGCCTGCCTCGGCCTCCCAAAGTGCTGGGATTACAGGCATGAGTCACCGCACCTGGCCATGCTATTCAACTTTTTAACCAAAAGACTAGAATAGGACCAACAGGGCAGAATTATCAAAACTGTAAATGATATAAAACTGGAAGATTAGATGACACAGCATTCAATATTAGATGACAGAATTAGCAATCAAAAATTTCTAAGACTGGGCAGGGTGCAGGGGCTCACACTTGTAATTCCAGCACTTTGGGAGGCTGAGGCAGATGGATCACTTGAGTTCAGGAGTTTGAGACCAGCCTGGGCAATATGGTGAAAATTGCCCGTCTCTGAAAAATACAAAAGTTAGCCAGGTGTGGTAGCATGTGTCTATAGTACTTGAGAGGGTTAGGTGAGAGGATCACCTGAGCTCGGGAGGCAGAGATTGCAGTGAGCCGAGATCTTGCTGCTGCATTCCAGCCTGGGTAATAGAGCAAGACTGTCTCAAAAAAAAAAAAAAAAAGCTTGGATGTCGGGCTCACCCCTGTAATCCCAGCACTTTGAGAGGCCAAGGCAGGCAGATCGCTTAAAGTCAGGAGTTTGAGACCAGCCTGGCCAATATGGTGAAACCCTATCTTTACTAAAAATATGAAAATATGCCAGGCATGGTGGCGCAGGCCTGTAGTCCCAGCTACTTGGGAGGCTGAGGCAGAATTGCTTGAACCCGGGAGGCGGAGGCTACAGTGAGCCGAGATTGCACCACTGCACTCCAGCTTGGGCAACAGAGTGAGACTGTCACAACAACAACAACAACAACAACAACAACACAAATTTCTAAGACTGAAAGTTAGTAAGAAAAACGTTATATTGAGAGATCCAAAGTCTTACATCGTGGGTTTAAAAAGTTAACTGTGAGAAGACTGGTTTAAACTGGGTTAGTTTATGTGGTAAAGGTCAAAGGACATCAGTTATTTACAAGTTCATTATCATTATCAAGAAAGCTAAAGCAATTTTGGCGGCATGAATGGAAACAGTGTCTTGAAAAGGGGAGATAAAGGTTGAACTATCTTCTGGCCTCACACAGGGTGACCATTTGTTTCATTCCCACATTTCCAGGATGTGGGACTTTCAATGGTAAAACCAGGACAGTTCCAGGCAAATCAGGATGACTTGTTACCCTACTACCACATAATCTGAGGTAGTATCCCCAGAACAGAGCGACCAGGATATCCAAGAACTAAATCACTGGGATACACCATGAGAGAAATGGCTGAAGCAACTATGGCTCCTTGGTATGCCTTAGAGATAAACTAGAACGAAGGGTTCCATTGTGGAGAAAAGAGATGTCATTAGAACCAGGATTAGAATTATGCTGTGTAACTTTAAAAAGCAAAACTTTCCAGACTCCCAGAAGCAAAGTTAAAAAGGCGAAACTAAGACCAAAAGATAAAAGTTGGAGGAAGGAAATTTTGGTTCAATAAAGAGACTATTCTAGTAATTTGAGATACTTAGAAATGAAACTGCTTCCTTTTTCATTTCCTTTTTCTTTTTCAAGCCAGACTTTAGGCAGAAAGAAATTCCTTACTGTGTCAGAGAATACCCAATCACCAGTTATGTTAAAACAGAAATTATAAGAAATTAATACAGAAGAGGGAGCCCAACCTTGAATGTCTCTTTCAACTATATAAGCCTATGATCCTATGCACTTTTACTTTCAGTTACAGAGGCATTTCTTATCTAACTACTAAATTTATGTCCACATGAAGTTTCTCACTGGCCTTTCGTTTTTTATTTTGTTTTATTTGCTTTCTACTGGGAGGTAGGCAAAATAGAGTTAAACACCAACTCAGTGATCTTATCTCGAACTATAAACGTCAGCTCTTCAAACTGCCCCTTAACAATTCTAAGGAAGGGGAAATGACAGAAGAAACCAAATAAAAACACACCCTTAAACATAAAGCTGTAGAACAGGTGAAGGTTATAAATACTCACCCATGCCAGATTTACCATCTGGGTATGTGTAGACTTGGCCATTGTTTTTGATAATCGGGAGATTAGAAGGTAAAGGAGCGACTTCTTCCTCACTCTCTTCGGAGCTGGAGCTGCTGCTTGTGTCCTCACTGCAGCTATCATAACCGTCAAACATCCCGAAAGAATCTCTTCTTTTCCTTTCAGATCGTGAAGAATGTTCAGTCTTTGAAGTAGAGAAACCAGTGACACATGACACAGCACTCACATATACCCGCTAAAAGACCCTAGCACAAATTCTGGTAAATGAGATTTGATAAATGAAAACGTAGCCCTGAGAAATAACCATTTTCTTCTTCTTTTTTTTTTTTTTTTAATGTTTTGAGACAGAGTCTCACTCTGTCACCCAGGCTGGAGTGCACTGGCACAATCTTGGGTCACTGCAACCTCAACCTCCCGCACTCAGAAGATCCTCCCACCTTTGCCTCCTGAGTAGCTAGGACTACAGGCAAGTGCCACGATGCCAGAAACATTTTTGTTTTTTTTTTGTAGAGATGGGGTTTTGCCATGTTGCCCAGGCTGGTCTTTTATGCTTTGTCTCAAGCAATCTGCCCACCCCAGCCTCCTAAACGCTCAGATTATGGATGTGAGCCCCCTCCCCTGCTGCAAAGGATGTCCTGCCTCTGCATCCCAAAGCACTGGGATGATAGATGTGAGCCACTGTGCTTCGCCCAGATTTCTTTTTTCTTTTTAATTATGGGATGAGCATGGTGGCTCATGCCTATAATTCCAGCACTTTTTTTTTTTTTTTTTTGAGACTGGGTCTCACTCTGTTGCCCAGGCGGGAGTGCAGTGGTGCAATCTCGGCTCACTGCAACCTCTGCCTCCTGGGTTCAAGTGATTCTCCTGCCTCAGCCTCCCAAGTAGCTGTGATTACAGGTGCATGCCACCATACCCAGCTAATTTTTGTATTTTTAGTAGAGACAGGGTTTTGCCATGTTGGCCAGGCTGTTCTCGAAGTCCTGAACTCAGGTGATCCGCCCACCTCAGCCTCCCAAAGTGCTAGGATTACAAGCGTGAGCCACCGTGCCCAGCCTAATCCTAGCACTGTGGGAGGATAGCTTGAGATCAGGAGTTTTAGACCAGCCTGGGCAACATGGTGAGACTCCTTATCTACCAAGAAAAAAAAAAAATCATATAAAAATAATTGTGGGCCAGGCGTGGTGGCTCACTCCTGTAATCCCAGCACTTTGGGAGGCCAAGCTGGTCAGAGGAGTTTGAGGAGTTGAGGAGTTTGAGACCAGCCTAGGCAACATGGTGAAACCCTGACTCTACAAAAAATACAAAAACTAGCTGGGTGTGGTGGCACGTATCTATGGTCCTAACTATGTGGGAGGATCACTTGAGCCTGGGAGGTGGAGGCTGCAGAGTTGAGATCATGTCACTGCACTCTGGCCTGCATGACAGAGAGACACTATGTCTCAAAAATAAGATAAAATAAAAATTGTGGTGAATTATACATAACAAACATGATTTTTAAATTTGCGTTTCATCTCTAAAACTAAACTTCTAGACCAATTTGGAGTATCCAGAAAATACAGATTTTTTTTTCTTTTTTTTTGATGACAGAGTCTCGCTCTGTCACCCAGGCTGGAGTACAGTGGTATGATCTCAGCTCACTGCAATCTCCATCTCCCAGGCTCATGTGATTCTTGTGCCTCAGCCTGCTGAGTAGCTAGGACTACAGGTGTGTGTGCCAACATGCCCAGCTAATTTTTGTACTTTTAGTAGAGACGAGGTTTTGCTATATTGGCGTGGATGGTTTTGAACTCCTGACCTCAAGTAATCGCCTGCCTTGGCTTCCCAAAGTGCTGGGATTACAGGTGTGAGGCACCGCGCCCAGTCAACATACAAAGCAATTTAAAAATTGCTTTGGGCTGGGCGCGGTGGCTCACGCCTGTAATCCCAGCACTTTGGGAGGCTGAGGTGGGTGGATCATGAGGTCAGGAGATCGAGACCATCCTGGCTAACACGATGAAACCCTATCTCTACTAAAAACATAAAAAGTTAGCCGAGCGTGGTGGCAGGCGCCTGTAGTCCCAGCTACTGGGGAGGCTGAGGCAGGAGAATGGTGTGAACCTTGGAGGCGGAGCTTGCAGTGAGCGGAGATTGCGCCACTGCACTCCAGCCTGGGCGACAGAGCGAGACTCCATCTCAAAAAAAAAAAAAAAAAAAATTCGCTTTGCTGGCTGAGCATGGTGGCTCACATCTGTAATCCTAGCACTTTGAGAGGTCGAGGCCGGTGGATTGCTTGAGCCCAGGAGTTCAAGACTAGCCTCAGCAATATGGCAAAACTCCATCTCTACAAAAAACACAAAAATTAGCCGGGTGTGGTGGCTTGCACCTGTGGTCCCAGCTACTTGGGAGGCTGAAGTAGGAGGATAGCTTGACCTCAGGAGGTCGAGGCTGCAGTGAGCCATGATGGTGCCCCTGTACTTCAGCCTGGGTGACTGAGTGAGACCCCGTCTCAAACCCAAAACCAAGAACCACTTTGCTGGATACTTTATCATGTTAGAAGAGGAAAGAAAAAAAAAATCACTGTTAAGAGCTCTGGAGGGTCTAACAGAAAATTTTGCCTTTCAGCTAGGCGCAGTGGCTCACGCCTGTAATCCCAGTACTTTGGGAGGCTGAGGCAGGGAGATCGCCTGAGGTCAGGAGTTTGAGACCAGACTAGTCCACATGGGGAAATCCCGTCTCTACTAAAAAAAATACAAAAATTAGCTGGGCATGGTGATGCAGGCCTGTAGTCCCAGCTACTTGGGAGGCTGAGGCACAAGAATCGCTTGAACCCAGGAGGCAGAGGTTGCAGTGAGCCAAGACTGTGCCACTGCACTCCAGCCTGGGCGACAGAGCAAGATTCCGTCTCAAAAAAAAAAAGAAAAAGAAAAAAAAGAAAATTTTACCTTTTACAATTTTAAGATAGCAAATAATTCAAAAATTGCAGGAGATAATATTTCTACATATATATTCTTATTCAGTTTTTTAAAAAACATAAACAATGGTTTAAAACCCAATCCAATTTTCTCAAGTTAAACAGTATTTCCTCAGAAAACCGAATACCACGTTCTCACTTATAAGTGGGAGCTAAATGATAAGAACAAATGGACACATAGAGGGGAACAGCAGACACTGGGGCCTATTGGAGGGTGGGAGGAGGCAGCAGACCAGGAAAAATAACGAATGGGTACCAGTCTACTAGGCTTAGTATCTAGGTGATCAAATAATCTGTTCGACAAACCCCCTTGACACACATTTATCTACGTAGCAAACCTGTACATGTACCCATGAACTTAAAATAAAAGTTTTAAAAAAATTTCCTTTTCAAAGAAAAAGACAAAGAAGTTATATCATCTTTAGTGAATGCTAGTCTTATGTCTCCTCCAAGATGTTGCCTCATTCAAACCACAAAAAACAAAAAAACAAAAAACGAATATTGCTACTCTAACCATTCCCAAAATAAATTCCGAAACTACAGGCTTTGTGAGAAGTGAAAAGAAAATAGGAGACAATAAAAAGGACAAAAAAATATGGGAGGCTGGGCACGGTGGGTCACGCCTGTAATCCCAGCACTTTGGGAGGCTGAGGTCAGGAGTTTGAGACCAGCCTGGCCAATATGGTGAAACCCCCACCTCTACTGAAAATACAAAAAAAATTAGCTGTGCCTGGTGGTAGGTGCCCGTAATCCCAGTTACTCAGGAGGCTGAGGCAGGCAGAATTGCTTGAACCGGGGAGGCAGAGGTTGCACTGAGCTGAGATGGCGCCACTGTACTCCAGCCTGGGTGACAGAGTAAGAGTCCTTCTTGGTGGGGGGAGGGAAGAAACAAAGATGAGAAAGGTATCTCAAATTCAAAATAAAAACAGGCGACAGGCCACTGGCTGAGGCCCAGCTCATGTCCCTAAACCTAATAAACAAACAAGAGCAGAAAAAAAAAAAAAACAAGAAAAAGAAAAAACAAATGGGCCAGGTGCAGTGTCTCACGCCTGCAATCCCAGCACTCTGGGAGGCTGAGAGTGGAGGACTGCCCGAGCCCAGGAGTTCAAGACCAGTCTGGGCAACATATGGAGACCCTATCTCTACCAAACAAACAAATAAACTCAAACCATGATAAAATATTAAGTGAGTTATAACCAGAGAGATGAAAACTATCAACTCAAGAATATTTGAGATTTGGCACCTATTCTTTTTCTTTTGCTATACAGAAATAGTTTTTTTCTATCCTCTGGCACTACATTTAAGCTAACATTTTTTTCCTGGCTAGCTTACCTTCTTTTTGGTATTAAATGACCAGAAAACAAAGCTAGTATTACATGACCAATAACAAGGCTGAAATCTGTTGTCCAAAGTTTGACAAGATAAAACCATCCCCAGGTGTCTCTTGGTTTTATGGAATAAACTGAGACTGTCATTGTCAGGTATTTAACATCTGCATTGAGACGGGAAACTAATTTTCAGTTGTATCAGGTGTAACTATGAAAGCTACAAAAACTTGACTTCTTAGTTCACACAATGGAAATATTACACTACCAAAGAAGTCCCCTTGGGAGGTTATATACATGTTCTGATAATGTTGCCACAGCCCAGCTGTTTTTAGTACACTTTTTTTTTTTGAGACGGAGTCTCGCTCTGTTGCCCAGGCTGGAGTGCAGTGGTGCGATCTCGGCTCACTGCAACCTCCGCCTCCTGGGTTCACGCCATTCTCCTGCTTCAGCCTCCTGAGTAGCTGGGATTACAGGCGCCCACCACCACGCCCCGCTAATTTTTTGTATTTTTAGTAGAGACGGGATTTCACCGTGTTAACCAGGATGGTCTCGATCTCCTAACCTCATGATCCACCGGCCTCGGCCTCCCAAAGTGCTGGGATTACAGGTGTGAGCCACCGCGACCAGCCAGTATACTTCTTTTAATACTCCCTTTTAGATACAATTTTAAAAACAAAAACCTATCATTTGTGGTCACTTCGGAATTACTCCTCCTGTTCCCCGCATCAGTCTTCCCTAGCTTGGTCATCTACCTGATTCAGCAGACTTGGTTCCGAGTAACTTTTCAGTATTTCTATAAATCAAAGGTATCGTCAAAGAATCAAGATTTGCTACAATCAGGAGATCTAAAAGAAGAAATGAGACCTTGAAGGCAATACAAAAGAAAAGTTCTAACAGCACTTTGAACTGACAGTGCGGAAGGGAATGGGACAACCACATTTAGATATAGTGTGGTGTTATGAACACAGAATTCTGACAAACATGGGTTCAGACTCAACTTTGACACTTGTTAGCTGTGAACTTCTGCAAGTTATGGGTTTCTTCTCTTAGTCATTTGACGTCTATTTATCAAGTATTTGTGAGTCTCATCGTAACCAAGGCTAAAGACAGAAGAGCATACAAAGCAGACAAGATCCATGGTTTTCAGGAAGACTAAGCTACTGGTAGGAGGAAACCAAGCAAGGCTGTGTGAGGGTAGAGTCACTCAAGCAGGGGCGATTAGCTGAGATTCAGCAGTGAGGAACAACCTCAGTGAGGTAAGACCACGAGGACAAAAAGGCAGCCATTTAAACATCTGATGCTGGCATATTCTAGGCAAAGGAAAGTGCAAGACAAGGGCTTTCGAGCTAGAATAAACTTAGCACACTCGGAGGCCAGTGTGGCTGGCACCCAGTGTGAAAGGTATGGCAGATGAGGTCAGAAGAGGATGTAGTGGCCAGATTATGAGGGCCCTTGTAGGGGCCTGGCGGCAATGGGAAGACATTACGAACTATTTATCACAGTGCCTGCTCTACACATTTAACAAACACTGGCTAGATTCTAAGTTCTAATAGAGTCGTACAGCTCACCTCCATTTGGAGGTGACCTTTTATACTCATAGTTTTCTTTGTTGTTTTTTTGAGATGGAATCTTGTTCTGCTGCCCAGGTTGGAGTGCAATGGCACGATCTTGGCTCACTGTAACCTCTGCCACCTGAGTTCAATTGTCAGCCTCTGAGTTCAAGTGTCAGCCTCTGGGACTACAGGTGCCTGCCACCACAACCGGATAATTTTTGTATTTTTAGTAGAGATGGGGTTTCGCCATGTAGGTCAGGCTGGTCTCAAACTCCTGACCTTGTGATCTGCCCGCCTTGTCCTCCCAAAGTGCTGGGATTACAGGTGTGAGACACTGTGTCCGGCCAGACCTTTTATATGCATAGTTTTCATATAGGTTTGTCTACTATTAATATATAGCCAGCTTGGTTAGCAGCTAATGTAAGATTATTGACTTAAATGTCAACCCAGAATATCTTATTCCGACTCTATTTTCAGGGAATATAGCCTTAAAATTTCAGGAGGTCAATGATTATAGATATTTTGTTTTCAATAGTTACAGGCTATTAGTATTTTTTTTAAAAGTACCATGGTCAAAGATGTTTGGGAAATTTTCCTCAAGTCAAGGTCTTCTGGAGACTTTAATATGCTTATGAACATTATAGTGATTAAAGAGGAATATGCGGTATGCAGTCTTTTCTAGAGCATCTTTTAGGACCGTCTTAGAGAAATGTTCTCTGATCTTTTCTATGATCCTAGCACACACAGAAAATAATCATCTGTACAACTCAAGGGGAATAAACACCTGGATGCACCCAGCCTAAGACCTCTGACTGTCCTAAGTATGCAGGAATGAGTATCTTGACATACTCCTAATCTGAGCAACACTCGTTGGTAAGCTTTATTCTTCTTAGGGAATGTGGTTTCCTAAAGTGTTTTTTTTTTTTTTGTACTTTTTTCCCCTTGCAAACACTATGGTGATCTAAGTTTTTTTTTTTTTTTTTTTTTTAAATACATTAGGATAGAATACCAGTGAACGAAATATTAATATATAAACTATAACTGATTTACCCTATGTAAAACTTACCTTTTATTTACTATGAGGGCACTTAACTGGAAACTCCTACATTAGACCAAAACCCCTGAAAGGGTCTGCAACTTCACTGAAAGAGTAAGTGAGAAAGAAGCTGATTACATGCAAAAGACCTACAAGGGAGCATTTCAGGTACATGCTCTGGGTGAAGAGGTTTCTCTGGGATTTTGTAATCACAGGCCTGACCTCATAAGTAAGTCTGAGGTTGAAATTTTCTCTCCTTTCTATGGTCAGGGAATTCCCAGGCCAAAAAATTAAAGTGGTTCCACGCTACCAGTGCCCTTTGACACCTAGTAGAAGCAAACCTAAATTAGATCGGGAAATAAGTCACCTACCATTCAGGCCTTTCAGTATTCCCACCAATTTTATCAACTATGAGTGCATGATTAAATAGCAAATACATAATAAATAATCCAGCATGAGCAAGCATCAGGAGAAACTGATTAAGAATCCCCAATACTTTGGGCATTGGAATTGACAGAGATAGAACGTAAAATAAGCATTATGAGTTGTTTAATAAGAAATAAAAATATTACTGAAAAATAAACAATATAAAACAAGCACCAACTTATTAGACACTGCTAAAGAGAATTAAAAAATCGAAGATACATGATAAACACTCAAAATGCAGCAAAGAAAAACAGAAAACTGGAAAATAAGATGTCAAAATAAGAGAACAGAATGTAAAGATCCAATAAAACTCTAATAAGAATTCTTAAAGGGGTGAATATGGAGAATGGAGAAAGGTAATGTTGAATTAGATACTGGCTAAGAATTCTGCAGAAATGAGGACATGAATTAGGCCAGACACAGTGGCTCATACCTATAATCCCAGAACTGTGGGAGATGAAGGCAGGAGGACTGCTTGAGGCCAGGAGTTTGAGACCAGCCTGAGCAACAAAGTGAGACACTGCCTCTACAAAAATAAAATAAAAAATATTAGGCAGCTGTGGTGGTATGTGCTTGTGGTTCCAGCTACTCAGGAGGCTGAGATGAGAGGATCACTTGAGTCCGGGAGGTTCAATCTGCAGTGAGCTGCGATTGTGCCATTGCACTCCAGCCTAGGTGACAGAGCGAAACCTTCATACACACACACACACACACACACACACACACACAGAAAGTGAGAGAGACAGAACATGAATTCACAGATAAAACTATAATGTAAATTAAGCACAACAAAAAGATATCTACATCTAAACAGATCATAGTAAAACTGCAGAACATCAAAGGAAAGATATTAAAAAGCAACCAATCACCACAGTGAAGCTCAGCAGCCAACAAGCTCTACTCAGGTAGACAGTCCAATCAGTTGCTCAGTACCTAACCATTTGATATGAGTAGACAGGCAAGGATCACTGATCATTTGAGAAAGGCCTCTAAGAATATGAAGGACAAAACAAATCTCCAGGAAAGATGCATCTATAGGAAACAGAAGAAAAGCAAACAGCATAAGAAAACTCCAAAAAAATATAATGAATTCTTCAGAGACGCAAGAATAGGATACTATTGGAGAACAAGATAGACCTTGGAATTTAAAAACAAAAATGGCAAAACAAATTCAACAAACAGATGATAAAGTCATGGAAATCTTTCAAAAAGCATGTGTGTGTGTGTATACATGAGAAAAAAGCTAGGCAACAAGAAAGAAAAAAATAAGAGCTCAATCTAGAAGATCCAAAATCCAATTAAGAGATATTCAAGAGGCCGGGCGCGGTGGCTCAAGCCTGTAATCCCAGCACTTTGGGAGGCCGAGACGGGCGGATCACGAGGTCAGGAGATCGAGACCATCCTGGTTAATATGGTGAAACCCCGTCTCTACTAAAAAAGTACAAAAAACTAGCCGGGCGAGGTGGCAGGCGCCTGTAGTCCCAGCTACTCGGGAGGCTGAGGCAGGAGAATGGCGTGAACCCGGGAGGCGGAGCTTGTAGTGAGCTGAGATCCGGCCACTGCACTCCAGCCTGGGCGACAGAGCGAAACTCCGTCTCAAAAAAAAAAAAAAAAAAAAAAAAAAAGATATTCAAGAAAGAGAAAACAGACGGGAACAAAGTTACATTAAAAACACACACACACACACACACACACACACACACACACACACCAAAACAATTTCCAAGACCAAAATGGAGCATCCATATTTAAAGAGACCATGTAAGCCCAGCTTAACGACTTAAAAAAAAATTATACCAACATGCATCACTATAACAATTCAAACTCTGCCAATACTGCTATTAAAAGCTTCGGCACTATGCTACACAAAAAGAGAAGGGAATCAAAATATCAGTGGACTTCTCAACACCAAGACTGATAAATATATTTCCTTCAGATTTCTAAAGAAAAAAATTCTTATTAGAAAATCTACACTCAAAGCTCCAAGTGAAAATAAATGAAATTAAAAATAGAAAAAAGAAAAAAATGAAAACAAAGTTGGTTTTTTGAGATCAATAAAACTGATAAACTTCAAATCAGAGACAGAAAAAAAAAGACACAAATATCCCAATATCATAAATGAAAGAAGTAACAAGGCCAGGCATGGTGGCTCACGCCTGTAATTCCAGCACTCTGGGAAGCTGAAGTGAGTGGATCACCTGAAGTCAGGAGTTCAAGACCGACCTGGCCAATGAGGCAAAACCCCATCTCATCTCTACTAAAAATACAAATATTGGCTGGGTGTAGTGGTGTGCACCTGTAGTCCCAGAGACTCAGGAGGCTGAGGAAGGACAATTGCTTGAACCTGGGAGACAGAGGTTGCAGTGAGCTGAGATTGTGCCACTGCACTCCAGCCTGGGCCACAGAGCAGAGACTTTGTCCACCCACCCCTCCCCTTCAAAAGAGTAACATTGCTGCAGATTTTACAGATATTAAAATATTAAAAAGACTGTATTATCAACAACCTTATGACACTAAATTTGATAACTTGGATGTAATGGACAAATTCATTCCGAGACATAGAACCAAATGTCACTCATAAAGAAACATACCTGAATAATCCTATATCTATTGAAAAACCTGAATTTGTTAAAGATCTTCCCACAGATGAAACTCGAGGCTCAAATGGCTTTACTGGGGAATTCTACTTAGGAAATACTATAGACTTTACACCATTTTTTGTTTTTTTTTGAGATGGAGTTTTGCTCTCATCACCTAGACTGGAGTGCAATGCTGCGATCTCAGCTCACTGCAACCTCCACCTCCCAGGTTCAAGCAATTCTCCTGCATCAGCCTCCCAAGTAGCTGGGATTACAGGGATGCGCCACCTCGCCTGGCTAATTTTTTTGGTATTTTCAGTAGAGGTGGGGTTTCTCCATGTTGGTCAGGCTGGTCTCAAACTTCTGACCTCAGGTGATCTGCCCACCTTGGCCTCTCAAAGTGCTGGAATTACAGGGGTGAGCCACCACGCCTGGCCTATGTATCAACTTTTCTAGAATACTGAATAGGATGAAACAGTTTCCAAACTCATTCTACTAGGCCAGCATTACTTTGATTCCCAAACCAGATAAAGCAATTAGAAGAAAACTACAGAATAAATATCATGAATATAGGATGCAAATTTTTTCTTTTTTCTTTTGAGACAGAGTCTCACTCTGTTGTCCAGGCTGGAGTGCAGCGGTGAGATTCTGGCTCACTGAGACTTCCGCCTCCTGGGTTCCAGCTATTCTCGTGCCTTAGCCTCCTGAGTAGTTGGGATTACAGGCGTGTGCCATCACACCCAGCTAATTTTTGTATTTTTAGTTGAAACAGGGTTTCACCATGTTGGCCAGGGTGGTCTCCAACTCCTGACCTCAAGTAATCCACCCACCTCAGCCTCCCAAAGTGCTGGGATTACAGGTGTGACCCATCATGCCCAGCTAGATGAAAATACTGTTAACAAAAGTTTAGGAAATAGACCTTAACAATATATAAAAAGAACATAACATGACCAAGTATGTTCCTTCCAGGAATGTAAAACTAATTCAACATTTGAAAATCAATAAATTCACCACATTAGCTATGTAGAAAATCCAATGGTATCTATGAAAAGCTATTGGGACTAATAAGTGAATTCAGCAAAACTGGAGGACACAGTATTAATATACAAAAATTAGTTGTGTTTCTATAATACTAGCAACAAACAACTAGAAACAGAAATACAGTCGAAAATTATGAAACAATTGGAGATAAATCTGGTAAAAGATGTGCAAGACTGGTATCTTGAAAATGACAAAATGTTGCTTAAAGAATTTTAAAAAGATCCAAATAAATGGAAGATGTGCTATATTCATGGATCAAAATGTCAATCCTTCCTGAACTGATTTACGATTAACACAATCCAATGAGAATCACTGTAGATTTTTGGGTAAAAATCAAAAGCTGGTTCTAAAATTCATATAGAACTCCAAAGGCTCTAGAATAGCCAAAGTAAATTTCAAAAGAACAAAGTTAAGACTAAAGCTTCCTGACTCCAAGATATATTATGAAGCTACAGTATGAAGACAGTAGGGTTTCAGCATGAATACAGACAAAAAGATCAATGAAACAGAATAATGAGTCCATAAATAGACATCTATTTATCTATCTATCTATCTATTTATCTATCTATCTATCGGTCTCTTTCTATATGTATGTCTATTTATGGTTATATATGTGTCTATATATAGATATCTATAGATGTTTATGTAGATAACTATATCTACGGAGTGTATATATATCTATAGACATCTACAAAGTCTATACATATCTATAGATTCACATATCTATACCTATAGATATCTATATCCCCAGCGTTTTGTTCACACTATGTAATGACACTATGTTTTTATTTATTTTTTTTTTGAGACGGGGTCTCACCCTGTTGCACAGGCTGGGATGCAGTGGCACGATCTCAGCTCACTTCAACCTTCACTTTTAGTAGAGACAGGGTTTCGCCATGTTGGCCAGGCTGGTCTCAAACATCTGGCCACAAGTAATCTGCCCCCTCAGCTTCCCAAAGTGCTGGGATTACAGGCATGAGTTGCTGCGTCCAGCCTATGTTTTTCACGCCACTTTGTGCATTGCTCATCAAGGTTAGTCTTGTTCATCTTCTGGCCCTCCTAGTATGCAGCACAGTCCAATGGTGTGGCACAAGGCCTGAGGCAGGGAGGCGCCTGCTGCCCTCGCAGGCCCTGACTGAACCTCCATCACCTCTCTCTGTTTGCTTATTTATCTATAGATATATGTGGTCAATTGATTTTTGACTAAGCTTAAAAGGCAATTTAGTGGAGAAAAAGAAAATAGTCTTTGAACAAACAGTGCTGAAGAATTAAGACATTCATATGCCAAAATATCACTTTGATCCATACCTCACATCATATATAAAAATCAACTGAAAGTAGTTCATAGGCCTAAATGTAAGAGTTAATGTAAGAAGTTCTATAACTTCAAAAACTTGTGGGAAAAATATTAACAACCTTGTGTTAAGCAAAAAGATTTTAGCTATGACAAAAAAATTATGATCCATACAAGAAAAAAAATTTGGCTAGGCATGGTGACTCATACCTGTAATCCCAACACTTGGGAGGGCAAGACGGGCAGATCACCTGAAGTCAGTAGTTCAAGACGAGTCTGGCCAACATAGTAAAACCCTGTCTCTACAAAAATACAAAAATTAGCTAGGCATGAAGGCAGATGCCTGTCATCTCAGTTACTCAGGAGGCCGAGGCGGAAGAATCGCTTGAACCCAGGAGGCGAAGGTTGCAGTGAGCCAAGATCATGCCATCATGGCATCACTCCAGCCTGGGTGTGATGGTGCAAGACTCCATATCAAAAAAAAAAAAAAAAAAAAAAAGAAAAGAAAGAAAAAAGAAAAATTCATAAAGTAGATTTCGTCAAAATGAAGAATTTCTGCTCTTTGAAAGACGATGTTTAAGAGAATAAGACAAGCACAGACTAGGAAAAACATTTGCAAATCACAGATTTGATAAAGGATTTGTATCTAGAAACATAAAGTAGCATCAAAATTCAATGACTGAAATAACTCGATTCATAAAAAGGGGCAAAAGATCTAAACAGAAATTCAAAGACATACAGATGGCGAGTAACAACATGAAAAGATGCTCAACGTCAGCAGTTATTGAGAAAATGCAAATTAAAACCATAAGATACTGTAAAACACCTCTTAGAATGACTAAAATTTATAAAAGTCCCTACAGTCAGCATGGCAAATGGAACTCTCATTCATTGTGGATGGGAATGTAAAATGGTACAAGCATGTTGGAAAGCAGGCAGTTTCTTAAAAAGTTAAACAACCACCTACCATCCATTCCACTCATAGACATGTATCTCCGAGAACTGAAGGCTTATACCCATACAAAGACATAAACACCAATGGTCATCATAGCCCCAAACTGGAAACAATTTAAATGCTCATCAGTAAGTGATTACACAAATTGTGGTACATCCATACAATGATTCCATTTTGCTTCCTGGTAATAAAAAGGAATGAATTATTGATAGACAGTGTGGATAAACCTTTAAACAATTATGAGTGTAAGCCAGACCAAAAAAGTCTTACTGTATGACTCTTTACAAATGCAAACTAGCCGTATAGTGACAGAAGGCAGATCAGTAATTACCTGGGGATGGGGTGGGAGCCAGGAGTGGAAAATGGGAGTTATAAAGAAGCGTGAGAAAACTTTTGGAGATGAGGAATATACTATCTAGATTGTGGTGAAGGTTTCATGAGTGTACACCTATGTTTCTGTGCAGTTTAATTTTGTCAATTTTTACTTCAATGAGGCTGTTAAAAAAAATCTATAGCCATCCAAATTATCAACCAAGTCTAAGGGTAGAAAATGTATTTTCAGATATGCCCCTGAAGCCCTTTCAAAAAACTTAGCTCTCATGTTCACTTTTTCTCAGGAGATGATTAGAAGACATGCTTCACTGTAACATCAAAGTAACTAAGAAAGAGGAAGATGGTTGATTTAGGAACTACATGATTCAATACAGCACGGAGGTAATGGGAGTTTCTAAAGCAGTGATAAAGGGATGTCTCAGGGTTACAGCTGTATAGCAGGTTTAGACAGCAACCAGATTGTATTAGAAAAAGAAGATGGATGATGGCTCTGGAAGGGCTCTAGGAAAAATACGAATCTTTGTGTTTGGAGCTTGTTGCAGCAGCATGTGGAAAAAGGCAACAGGTACTTTCAACACTGACTAAATGAAAAAAGTGAACCAATCAGTAACTGCAGGAAACAAAGTTGTATCAGAAAGGAAACAGTACAGTGACAGGCTGGGAAGCTGTAAATACTATTTATGTACTATATAAAAACTAACAATTTAAACAAAACTTGTGATAAAAGTCAATGAAGTGGGCCGGGTGCGGTGACTCATGCCTGTAATCCCAGCACTTTGGGAGGCTGAGGTGGATGGATCACTTGAAGTCAGGAGTTCGAGATCAGCCTGGCTAACATGGTAAAAACCATGTCTCTACTAAAAATACAAAAATGAACTGGGCGCGGTGGTGTGCATCTGTAGTTACAGCTACTCGGGAGGCAGAGGCAGAAGAACTGCTTGAACCTTGGAGGAGGAGGCTGCAGTGAGCCCAGATCACGCCATTGCACTACAGCTTGGGCGACACAGCGAGTCTCCGTCTCAAAAAAAAAAAAAAAGTCAATGAAGTGGGTAAGTGTGAAAACAAGGTGGCCCCTCATTTCTCATTTCCCAATGAGATTAAAAAAACAGAATCTTTTTTCATCAACTTGAATAAAAACAGTTTAGGAGATACAGAGTAAAAGAGCAAATGTCTATTTGTATCAACTAATACATTTTTTATTTTTCATAAAGCTTAATTCACTAAACTTAAATTACTGCCCTTTACTATAAGATCATGTCCTTTATTATAAGATCACTTTAAGGATGGTTATAGGTTTTTACCATAAAATACTTAACTTTTTATTTATAAATTTATAAGTTACAACAATACAAAGAACATCTAAACACCCTTTATCTTGACTGACCAATGATTAACATTTTCTCCCGATTATTCCTCTCTACATTTTTTCCCTCTCAACCGTTAATGAATGGTTTATATTCTTTAAGCCCTTTTACCTGTAAATCAGAAGTAGAAGCACAGCTCAGGGTTTCTTAACCTTGGTGATATTACCTTGGGCCAGAAAATGCTTTGTTATAGGAGGCTAGCCTGTTCATTACGAGATGTCCAGCATCATTTGTGGCAGTAACACTCGCCTTTATCCTCCAGCTGTGACAACCAAATACGCCTTTA
The DNA here is from genome assembly GCF_003255815.1 of Theropithecus gelada. Taxonomy (NCBI): domain Eukaryota; kingdom Metazoa; phylum Chordata; class Mammalia; order Primates; family Cercopithecidae; genus Theropithecus; species Theropithecus gelada. The sequence goes on along the minus strand of NC_037684.1, from coordinate 22,482,876 downwards.
GGCATTGCCAAATGTTCCCAGGAGAGGAAAAAAAAAAAATCCCAGTTGAGAATTATTGCCTCATCCTTCAAAGTGCCTTTCCTAGTAATAAGGACATTCTCTTACACAATCACAGGTCAGCTATCATCTTCAAGGAGTTTAACATTAACCCAATACTTTCATCTCATCTACCATCCATCCCCCAGTTTCGTCAACTGACTCAACACCACCCTTTACAAGATCTTTTTTTCTTCAGTCCAGGGTCCTGTATTTCATTTGTCATGTGCCTTGGTCTTTAATCTAGAGGGAGACCTTATCTTTTTTTATATTTGATGTCTTTTAAGAATGCAGTCCCTTTAAGACTTTTTACCCTTTTTCTATAAATCTATAACTGTTCTCAAAGTCCTTTTTTCTTAAAGACTTTATTTTTTCGGAAGTTATAAATTTACAGTGAAAGTGAAAATTTAGTAGAGTTCCCATACGGCCCAGTGTCCACCATTAACATCTTAAATTAGCATTGAACATGCTACAATAAATGAAATACTGATACGTACACTGTCATTAAGTCTATACTTTCAGTTGTCCCTCATTTTTACTGTTCTTTTCTGTTCCAAGATTCCACAGTACATTTAGTCACCGTTAAGTCTCCATTATTTAAGGTGTCAAACGGCTTCTCTTGGTTGTGAGAATTTCTCAGGTTTTCTTGGTTTTTCATGACCTTGACAGTTTTGAGGAATCTTGGTTGGATATTTTGCTGTCTGTTCTATTGCAATTTGTCTGATAGTTTCCTCATTATCAGGCTGGGGTTATGTTTTTGGCAGGTACACCCAGAGGTAAAGTGTCCTTGGTATCACAGCATTTCAACGATACCTACTAACATGACTTATCAATGTTGACGTTGACCTTGATCATCCGGTTGAGTTAGTGTTTATCAGGTTTCTCTGCTGTGAAATTACTCTGAATTCCTTCCCAAACTATACTCCTTGGAACAAAGTGACTATGTATACCCCACACTTAAGGAGCAGGGAGTTATACTCCCTTTCTTGAGGGTGGAGTATTCATATAAAGTATTTGGAATTCTTCTGTATAGATTTCCTTTTTAAAAAAATAAAAATTTCCTTGTTTTGGGTTTTAGGTGTCCTCAGGATTATACTTAGGTTGCACTGCCTAATTGATGCTATCATTTTCAAGGCATCGATTCCAGAGGCATGATGTCAATCTGTCCCTTATTGGTGATGTTAATTTTTTTTTTTTTTTTTTGGAGACAGGGTCTCCCTCTGCTACCCAGGCTGGAGTGCAGTGGTGTGATTTCGGCTCACTGCAACCTCCACCTCTGGGGTTCAAGCAATCCTTTTGCCTCAGCCTCCTGAATAGCTGGGACACACGTGCGCCACCTCGCCCAGCTAATTTTTGTACTTTTCGTTGAGGCAGGGTTTTGCCATGTTCGTCAGGCTGGTCTCAAACTCCTGGCCTCATGTGATCCTCCCACCTTGGTCTCCCAAACCAAAGTGCCAGGATTACAGGTATGAGCCACTGCACCTGGCTTGTGTTAATTTTAATGTCCTGGTCTATATATGGTCTCGTTTCTCCACTGTACTTTTGCTATTTTCTTTAATAAGCAATCTATGGGGAGACACTTAAAGACAATGCAAATATTCAGCTCATCAAATTTTCACTCAAGATTTAGGATCCAATGATTCTTGCCCAATCTCTCACTGTGATGATTTCCCAACCCCAACATTCCCTGTATGTTCAGCAGTCAGCATTCTCTAAGGAAGAGCTCTCTTTTTTCTCTTTTTACTTACTATTGCTATCAACTAATGGATTTCTATTTTTCAATGTTTCATTTTATTTTTTTGAGATGGCATCTCACTGTTGCCCAGGCTGGAGTGCAGTGGTGCTATCTCGGCTCGCTGCAACCTCCACCCTCCACGTTCAGGCAATTCTTCTGCCTCAGCCTCCCAAGTAGCTGGGATTACAGGCGCCTGCCACCAAGCCTACTTTTTTTTTTTTTTTGTATTTTTAGTAGAGATGGCGTTTCACCATGTTGGCCAGGCTGGTTTCGAACTCCTGACTTCAAGTGATCTGCCCGCCTCGGCCTCCCAAAGTGCTAGGATTATAGGTGTGAGCCACCACGCCCAGCCTACTTTTCAAGGTTTTATAACTCATTATTATCCTTAATTATCTGGGGGATCATACCGTCCCAGAGTAGGTCAGTGGGAGCCCCTTAGAGCCTACTCCTGTGTCATTCTGATATGCCTCTATCATTTTCTGAGCATTTCCTTACTTTCTGGCATAACAAGATATTCCAGGCTTATCTTATAACCATTTCTCTGTGCCAGCCCTGGAACCAAACATTTCTCCTAACAGCCTTGGTATCTTTTAGTGGGGAATCATATAAGAAATACAGATCTAGGTATTCAATGTACTTATTGCTATTTGGGTATCTCTTTGCTTCTGGGCCTTTCCACTGGACAAAGAATATATACACACACGTATGTGACATATGTATACACACATGTATTTTCAAAAACTATGAGTTCACACTTAAATCCCCAATTCCAAGCCATCCCCACAAGGGCTTTTTTCTCACCTTCCCACACTTCACATTTGTCTTTTTCAACAAAATGCTGGCTCTTAATAAAACCTATCTACTCATTTGCTCAACCCTTTTAGACATTTAAATAGTTACAGAAGCATTACAGCATACCACTACAAAAAAACTGTTAAGAGTTCAGTATTTCTTTGCAGTCACTTCTCTCTAGACTGACTACTGAGTACAAATGTTACTTGGATTAGCTTATTTATTTCAATGTGGTTGTTACTGACTTGAGATAAGTTAGAATTGGTTTGCTTTTGGTTTTTAGTCTCCTCCATCATCCTTATTGGATTAACTTCATTTTTGGGGGGACTACTGGAAAGATCATCCTTCTTGCAAAAATAAAGAACTATACAAATAGGTGTAACTCAAAGAATGTCATTTCCTTCCCTGCCTCACCACCCACCCTGTTAAGCAGGTAACCAACTTTATCACTATCTGGTTCATCCTTCTTGTTTGTGTACATTTTGAAAAAGTAAACAGAATATGTACAGGTATACATATGTTTTCTTATTTCCATTTCCTACACAAAAGTCACATACTATATTCCTCTGTCCTTTGTTTTTATTAGTTTAGAAATACATCCTGGAAATCATTCCATTTCAGTGCACTGACATCTTCCTTATCCTTACAGCTGCATAGTACTCCATTGTGAATGTTTATTCAATAAATTTCTTGTTTCAACATTTAGTTTTCAACGTTTTGCAATTACAAATATGCTGCAGCAAACTTATGTATCTGTGTTTTTACACTGTGCATGGTATACCTCCAGGGTATACTCTCAGAAATGGGATTGCTGGGTAGGATATATGTACATGTAATATTGTTAGACATTGCCAAATTCCACTCAAAAGAAATGTAATCATTTGCACCAAAAATATTGAGAGTGCTTGTTTCCCCAGAGGCACTGGGAATGTATTGTCAAGTGTCTGAATTTTTCCCAAAATGATGGATGAAAAATGGTATGCCAGTACAGTTGTCACTGTTTTTTTTTTTTTTTTTTTTTTTAAAGCTATTTGGAAATAACTTTGAACTTTCAGGAAAGTTAGAAGAATAATACAATGAAGTCCTGTGTACTCTACTCAAACTCACCAATTACTAATATTTTACCCCATTTTTTCTTCTCTAAACACATAGTTTTTCTGAATAATTTGAAAGTTATATATCCCAAAATAATTCAAAGTGCATTTCCTTGGAATAAAAACATTTTCTTGTAACTGGAGTATAGTTATCAGTTTTAGGAAATCTGACAATATATGATACTTACCCCTAATTCACCATACACATTCCAACTGACTCAAATGTCTTTATAGCATTTCCTCCTTCAGGACCAGGATCACATGAAAATTAAAAAGTCATATTTATCTTTTAGTGTCCTTTAATCTGGAAGATTAGTTTTAATTTTTTTTAGACACAGGGTCTCCCTACGTTGCCCAGGCTGGACTCAAACTCCTGGTGTCAAACGATCCTTCCGCCACAGCCTCCTGAGTAACTGGGATTACAGGTGTACACTGACATGTTTGGTTTGAAATTATTTTTGAAGAATGCAAGCAAGCCCCTTCACCCTTAACAGAATGCTTCTCATTTGAGGTTCATCTGATGTGCCTGTGTCCTTAGGAGACTCTGGTTATGTACCCCATAATACTACATTTGACCTCAGGATATCGTAACCAGAGTCACAAGATTCCTATCTGTCTCTCACTAGTGATGTTAATTTTGATTACTTTTTTAAGGTGTAGTCCAGTTTTCCACTGTATACTATGTATTTCTCCTTGCAACCAACAGCAACCTCAGGGACACATTTTGAAATACGATCACATTGTTTCTCACTGAAGTCTCACCGCCATTCTTAAATTTGGCATCTAATGATAACTTGTGCCAAACCAATCATTAATATGGTGGCTGCAAAACGATTTCCCAACCCCAGCACTTTTTTCTATCAGTCAGCAAGAAATATTGTCATCATCCCCTTTTATTGACATACCTACCTATTCATTATCAGTATGAATTCACTAACTTCTATTTTTTTCCCAGTGGTTTATCATTCATCACTATTCTTATTCTGGGGTTCGAAATATGCCAGATTTGGCCACAATGAACTCGTTCTTGTGTGCCTTTTTTTTTCCTGAGACAGTCTCCCCCTGTTGCCAGTGCAGCGGCGTGATCTCAGCTTACTGCAACCTCCGCCTCCCGGGTTCAAGTGATTCTTGTGCCTCAGCCTTCTGAGTTGCTGGGATTACAGGTGTGCACCAGCAAGCCAGGCTAATTTTTGTATTCTTACTAGAGGCAGGGTTTCACCATGTTGGCCAGGCTGGTCTCGAACTCCTGGCCTCAAGTGATCTGCTCGACTCAGCCTCCCAAAGTGCTGGGATTACAGGCGTGACCCACTAAGCCAGGCCTCCTAATGTCCTTTTGACATACTTCCATCTGTATTTTGAGGAATTCCTTACTTTCTTGCATATCAAGATATTCCAGGCTCGGCCGGGCGCGGTGGCTCACGCCTGTAATCCCAGCACTTTGGGAGGCCGAGGCGGGCGGATCACGAGGTCAGGAGGTCGAGACCATCCTGGCTAACATGGTGAAACCCCGTCTCTACTAAAAATGCAAAAAATTAGCCGGGCGAGGCGGCGGGCGCCTGTAGTCCCAGCTACTCGGGAGGCTGAGGCAGGAGAATGGCGTGAACCCGGGAGGCAGAGCTTGCAGTGAGCCGAGATCGCGCCACTGCACTCCAGCCTGGGCGACTAAGCGAGACTCTGTCTCAAAAAAAAAAAAAAAAAAAAAAAAGATATTCCAGGCTCATTTTATACCTATGTTGCTCCAGCCCTGAAATCAATAATTTTTCCAAGGAACTCTAGTCCTTATTAGCAAAGAACTGGTATTGAAAGCCAAGATCTGGGCACTCAGGGCAGTTTTACAGAGCATTTTTTTTTTAAAGACAGAGTCTCACTCTGTCGCCCAGGCTGGAGTGCAGTGGCACCATCTCGGGTCACTGCAATCTCTGCTTCCCAGGTTCAAGCGATTTTCCTGCCTCAGCTTCTCGAGTAGCTGGGACTACAGGAGCGTGCCACCAGGCCCAGCTAATTTTTTGTGTTTTTAGTAGAGGCGGGGTTTCACGGTGTTAGCCAAGATGGGCTCAATCTTCTGACCTCGTGATCTGATCGACTCGGCCTCCCAAAGTGCTAGGATTACAAGCGTGAGCCACTGCGCCCGGCCCTAGAGGATTTTATCTTCTTTTTTGTGGTTTTATGTGCCTACCTCTACCTTTCTTCTTCTTTAGGGTTTTTAGTCTTAATTTTCTTCAAAGTCCTTGGCATTGAGAAATTTACATTTACCCTTTATCTGTATGTATGGAAAATTGTGATTTTGCACATGAAGTTTTTCCCCATATATTTAAAATATCTTAGGTAGCAAAATTTATCAGTATTTTATTTCATTGTACCTTGATCATGAGTCAGAAAACTTTTTCCTGAAGCATGGTACAGAAAAATTTTCCCATATTTTTTCCTGGCATTTGTATAGTTTTTATATTTAGATCTGATGTGTCTGGACTGTATTATTATGTATGGCATGAAGAACAGCTCTAATATTTTTTCCAAATGGCTATCTAGTTGTACCAACATCGTTTATCAAACTGTCCATCTTTGTCTCAGTGATTTAAAATACCACTTTAAGTGCTAGGTTTCCATATGTAATTGTGTCCATTTCTGGATTTCACACTATTTCCCTGGTCTGTCTATTCTTTTGTCAATGTCTTGCTTTCTGAATCATTAAGGGTTTGGAATGTATTTTGATATCTCGCAGAGCTAGAAACCCCCTCAAAAATCTCTTAATGTTTTTACATTCTTGCATGTTTATTTTTCCAAGTGCATTTCAGTATTAGATAGTTCAACTCTATACCAAAAAGTTATCAGTCTTTATATTAGGATCTCATTAAATTTCGAATTAACTTGGGAAAAAGTGACATTTTGATATGTCTAAAGAACAATGGATGTCTTTCCATTTGTTCAAGTCTGCTTTGTGTCTTTTGGGAATGTTTTATATAGCCTGCTTCACATAGGTTTTTAACACGTTTTTAAAAAGTAAATCCTTAGGAATTTAATTACAGGTTGAGTATTCCCTATCCAAAATGCTTGGGACCAGAAGCATTTCAGATTTTGGAATATGTGCATACACATAAGATATCTTGGGGATGAGACCCAAGTCTAAACACGAAATTTGTTTCATATCCAACTTATATACATAAACTGAAGATATTTTTATACAGTATAAAAAAAAATTGTGCATTTAGCAAGGTTTGTGTACACTGAACCAGCAGAAAGCAAAGGTGTCACTCAGTTGCCATGTGGTTTATCTGTGGTATCATGTCCATGCTCAAAGAGTTTCAAATTTTGGAGCATTTTGGACTTTGGATTTTCGGATTAGGAATGCTCAATCTATGTTTTGTTGTTGCTATTGTCATCTTCTCTTTTGTTGTATTTTCTTAACTGGTTATTTTCTCACTACATGAAGGTTTATTATTTTATATCCTACCTCGCTGAATTGTTTGAAGGTAGTTTTGTCATTGATTTTCTAAGGCTTTCTAGATAAACAATCATGTCACTAACAGAGAATCTTTTCTTCTTTTTCCACTGTTACGTCTCTAATTTCTTTTTTGAGACAGAGTCTCACTCTGTTGCCCAGGCTGGAGTGCATTGGCGCAATCTCGGCTCACTGGAACCTCCGCCTCCAGGGTTCAAGCGATTCTCCTACCTTAGTCTCCTGAGTAGCTGGGACTATAGGCGCGTGCCACCACACCCGGATAATTTTTTTAAAAAAAATTCTTAGTAGAGACGGGGTTTCACCACGTTGGACAGGCTGGTTTCGAATTCCTGACCTCAGGTGATCCACCCGCCTCAGCCTCCCAAAGTGCTGAGAATACATGCGTGAGCCACCGTGCCCGGCCATTTGTTTTCTTTTCTATCTGTATGGGCTCATATTTCCAGTATAATGTTAAGTCATGGAGAAAATGGGCATCCTTACTTTATTCTTGATTGTGGTGTTTCTTAATAAGATTCTGGTTTTAGGGTTAAGGCTATGTACATGTGCATAAGTGTGTATTCATAAAAATAAAAATATTATGTGTTAAGGAAGTATTCATCCATTCATATTTTCTGAAAGGTTTCTGTTAGGAACAGATGTTGAATTTTGTCATAGGCTTTTTCAGCTTCTATAAAGAGAACACAACTTTTTCTCTTTTGACCGATTAATATGGTGAATTACATAAATAGATTTCTAAATATTGAATCATCCTCGTATTCCTGGTATAAAACTCACTCATCATATTTTTATAATATGGTGTGAGAGACTGCACAATAATAGTTTTCCATTAGTATCTGTATGTGGTATCTCTGTAATTTTCACTTTTTGAGCTATCTTTATCAGGTTAAGAAATCAGTATTACTTTTTTTTTTTTTGAGACAGGGTCTTGCTCTATTGCCCAGGCTGGAGTGCAGTGGCATGATCTTGGCTCACTGCAGCCTCAACACCCCTGGGTTCAAGTGATCCTCCCACCCCAGCCCTCCCAAGTAGCTGGGACTACAGGCACACACCACTGTGCTCAGCTAATTTTTTAGTTGTTTGTAGAGCTGAAGTCTCACAACAATTGCCCAGGCCGATCTCAAACTCCTGGGGTCAAGTGATCTTCCTACCTTGGCCTCCCAAAATGTTGGGATTACAGGTGTGAGCCACTGCGCACAGTCCAGTATTACTCTTACGTCATAAAAATAATTAGCTTTCCATTTTCTATATTCATGTAGCATCGGGAATATCTAATTAGGTAGAATTCCCCTGTGAAACCACCTAGGCCTGGTGTTTGGTGGGATGGTTCCTTGACAAATTTCTATTTCTTCTAGGAAAATTGGTGTTATTTTCTTTTCATCTCTAATGAGCTCCATTTTATTAAACTGTATTTTCCTAAGAAATTATCCATTTCATCTAGGTTTTGAAATGTATTTGTACAGAGGTGTGCAAAATAGTTCTGTATTAAAATAGTTCTCAATTTCCTCTGTATCCAATGTTATTTTCCCGTCGTCATTTCTTTTTTTTTTTTTTTTTTTTTTTTTTTGAGACGGAGTCTTGCCCTGTCGCCCAGGCTGGAGTGCAGTGGCCGGATCTCAGCTCACTGCAAGCTCCGCCTCCCGAGTTCACGCCATTCTCCTGCCTCAGCCTCCCGAGTAGCTGGGACCACAGGCGCCCGCCACCTCGCCCGGCTTGTTTTTTGTAGTTTTAGTAGAGACGGGGTTTCACTGTGTTCACCAGGATGGTCTCGATCTCCTGACCTCGTGATCCGCCCGTCTCGGCCTCCCAAAGTGCTGAGATTACAGGCTTGAGCCACCGCGCCCGGCCCGTCGTCATTTCTTAAAATTTTATTTGTGCTTTCTCCCTTTCCCCACTTGGTTAAATTAGCTAGTGACTTATCTATTATGTGACTCTTCCCTCAAGAGTCCAAGATTGATTCATCATCTACACGTATAGTTTTTCTGTTAACTCATTAACGTCTACTTTTATCTTTATTTCCTTTCTTGTGCTTTCGGTTTACTTTGTTCATTTCTGAATTGGGAATTTATTTTCATTTATGTAAGTTTTCAGGGCTATGAATTTTCCTCTGCTCACTGCTTTAAATGTATTCCACAGATTCTGGTAGGTAGTATTATGTAGTATTTTCCTTATCAACATTTTCCAGAAACTTTGCAATTTGTGTTTCCCTCTTACCCGTTAAAAAGTTTTAAAATTAAGGCATGCTGTTAAACACTTATCCAAATATAGGACTTTTCTGTCACTCTAGAAAGCTCTTTCCTGTCCTTTCCCACTCAAGCTCTCCCCAATCCTGAGTTCTATCAGCTTTGGCTAGATTTTGTATATATTTAAGATTTTATATAAATGGCATAAAATCGCATGGATATTTTTGTGTCTAATTTGTTCCAGTCAGCATAGTATTTCTGAGATTCATTCATGTTACATGTACAAAGGGTTTCTTTTTACTGCTGAGTAATATTTGTCAATGTATCAGCTTACCCTTTCTTCATCCAGATTTTATTACGAATAAAGGTGCCACACAAATTCTTATACAAGGTTTTCTGTGAATACATAATACAAGGTTTCTTAATTTCAAGACGAAGTGCAATGTCCTTTTGCTTTTTGGGTTTTTGTTTTCTTGTATGGGACCTACTAATGGTTTTCTAATAGATGGACAATTTTTTTGTGAATATTCTGTGTTTAAAAAGAACATACTCTCTGGCCCAGCATGGTGGCTCACGCCTATAATCCCAGCACTTTGGGAGGCCAAGGCAGGAAGACTGCTTGAACCCAAGAGTTTGAGACTAGCCTGGGCAACATGGAGAGACTTCGTCTCTACAATAAGCAAAAAGAAAAAATTAGCTGGGCATGGTGGTGTGCACCTGTGGTCCCAGCTACTTGGGAGACTGAGGAGGGAGGATTACCTGAGGCGGGGAGGTCAAGGCTGCAGTGAGCTGTGACCATGCCACTGTACTCCAGCCTGGGAGACGGGGGTGGGGGTGGGTGGGATGGAAACAGTATATTCTTATTAGGGATATACTTGAAAATTTGCATTATATTATTTAGATCTTTTATATCCTTTTTTTATCTACTACATCTTGTGCTAAGTGTCAAAGTCCTCTGATTTTAGTTTTTTATTTCTTCTTATACTTCATACAGATTTTGCTTTATACAGATTGTTGCTGTGTTATTTGGTACGTATTTAACTGTTATTCTTTGTTGTGAATCATGGTTTCTAGCATTATAAACTGTTCTCTTTTGTCTGATTTAATGCTTTTTTTGGTTTGAATTCTACTTTGCTATCAGCATCGCCAGTCTTGGATTCTTGGGGTTTCTATTTGCCTGGTACATCTTTGTCCTGGCCTTTATGTTTGCTCTCAATTCTCCACATATTTTATCATTAGGGTGTGCATTATGTACTGTACACTTTTTTCCTATTCCATCATAATTTTCTTTGTCCCTTAAAAAATTTCTCTCAGTTATTTTGGAAAGTCCTCCTAATACGCTTACCTTTATATTAATAGCTTTTATAGTATGTCGTATCTTTTTTCTTACCTAATCTTTTCTATTTGGTCTTTCAGTTTTAGATGGTAGCCTCTGACTCCCTCATATTATTTCAACTACAGTAATTAATCTTATTCTAGTTCTGAAAAGAACAGTTCTAGACAGGGTCTCATTCTGTTGCCCAGGCTGGAGTGCAGTTAGGCAAACACAGCTCTCTGCAGCCTTGACCTCCTGGGCTCAAATGAGACTCCTACTTCAGTCTCCTGAGTAGCTGGGATTACAGGCATGAGCCACCACGCCTGGCTAAACTTTTTTTTTTTTTTGTAGAGACTGGGTCTCACTATGTTGCCCAGGCTGGTCTAGAAGTCCTGGGCTCAAGTAATCTACCCACCTAAGCCTCCCAAAGTGCTGGGATTACAGGTGTGAGCCACCACACATGGCTTTAGTTTTTCCTTTTCTTTCCCTTTCCCATCCCCTTATATTTCAGTTGCATTCTTTCTGCTTTGTCAGAACGTATAACATTTATGTACTACTCTATTCTCTAGGCCCCCACTATTGGTTTTAATCTTAGTTCAAAAAGATATCTGAAATACTTATTGTCACAGTCTTTTTGTAGGAAATTTCCCAACTATCTCTTTTAGATGAAAGTCATCCTTTTCGACTGTCCTCAGAAGGGGTAAACAAGTAGAGTATTTCCTGAGTTCTTGCATATTAAAACTGTTGTTCTGCAGTCTTAATACCTGAACAACAGTTAGCTGGATATAAAATCCTTGGCTAGCAGTCACTTTCCTCATGCTGCTCTGCTGTCTTGCTTTGTTACGTTGCTTTTGAGAAATCTGACAATGGGCTAATTAATTCTCTTGCCTTTATGTCACGTCTTTGCCTGGAGACCCTGAGAATTCTTTGCATCTTTACAGTCATACAGCTTTACTAGGAAGTATCTTATTTTATTTTATTTTTTTTGAGACGGAGTCTCACTCTGTCACCCAGGCTGGAGTGCAGTGGCGCAATCTCGGCTCACCGCAACCTCCGCCTCCCGGGTTCACGCCATTCTCCTGCCTCAGCCTCCCGAGTAGTTGGGACTACAGGCGCCTGCCACTGCGCCCGGCTAATTTTTTATATTTTTAGTAGAGACGGAGTTTCACCATGGTCTCGATCTCCTGACCTTGTGATCCGCCCGCCTCAGCCTCCCAAAGTGCTGGGATTACAGGCGTGAGCCACCGCGCCCGGCCGGAAGTATCTTTAAGTGTGCCTTCTGGTATGAACTTCTGAGGTCTAGATTCAGATCTCTTTTCACTTCCAGAAAGTTTTCTTGGATTATAGTTTTAAATATTTAAGGACACCAATTATATACAGTAAACTTCGGATCCATCTCCCATTTCAACTTGGTCAATTTTGTCCTGTGGGAATGTTAAAACTTCATTACTGGTTATCATTTCATCTTCTATTTTTCTGTTTAATCTACTTTGTGTTCATTTCTTAATGCTTTTTGTTCCTTTCTGTTCCGAGTTTTATATTTGTTTCAGAATATTTCTTAATTTCATTTTTCAAATCTCTCAACATTGGTTTCAGGATGTTTAATTTCACTTGGAGCACTGTGTTCAATTTTTTCCTGTTTTCTTTTTTTTTTTTTTTTTGAGACGGAGTCTCACTCTGTCGCCCAGGCTGGAGTGCAGTGGCCGGATCTCGGCTCGGCTCACTGCAAGCTCCGCCTCCCGGGTTTATGCCATTCTCCTGCCTCAGTCTCCCGAGTAGCTAGGACTACAGGCGCCCGCCACCTCGCCCGGCTAGTTTTTTTGTATTTTTTAGTAAAGATGGAATTTCACCGTGTTAGCCAGGATGGTCTTGATCTCCTGATCTCGTGATCCGCCCCGCCCGTCTCGGCCTTCCAAAGTGCTGGGATTACAGGCTTGAGCCACTGTGCCCGGCCTTTTCCTGCTGTTTTTGATGGGGGTAGTTTTCATCAGTTGAAATGCTGATTCACATTTCCTGTTTGTTTTTTCTTATAGTTCTGCATGGATGTGGCCTGCTCTTTTCTATTTCTGTTCGTTACATAGGCAGAGCTGCTAGTTCAAGAACACCCTCTTCTCTAAGTTCAGTTTTTTTCTTTTCCTGAAGAATTTTTTCTTCTTCCTCCTTCTTCACTGCCATGTCTCCAAGTCTTCATGTTTCCCTTATGAGGCAATGCTTATAATTTAAAGCTACCAATTCTGGTACTGCTTATCGTTAAGCTCTTCTCTATACATAGAGCTGTGAACTATCAAACTCCAAACCTGTGATCAATGTTTTGTAACTTCTTTCGGATTTTCTCTTTCTGTGAGTGGATCTTTGTACCTTGTCTAAGGCTTTCATGCTCCCATACCTCTTTCAGTAAATTTGTCAAGTCTTCCCTCTCCCACTCTTAACACCCAGAGGAATGAGCATAAGGAGCAGTTGGAATTTGGTTTATTTCTCTACCTATAAGAATCGACAAATCTCTATAGGTAGAGAAATAAACTAAATTTATGAGTTGAACTCTTAAAACACATTTCGTGCTATAGGAGTTTATTTGTAAATTCTACAATAACCTAATATTGGACTTGCTCTGTTGTTCAGGATGGAGTGCAGTGGCATGATCTTGGCTTATGGTAACCTCTGTTTCCCAGGTTCAAGTGATTCTCATGCCTCACTCTCCTGAGAGGCTGGGATTACAGTGTGTGCCACAATACCTGGGTAATTTTTGTATTTTTGGTAGAGATGGGGTTTCGCCATGTTGTCCAGGCTGATCTCGAACTCCTAGCCTCAAGTGATTCGCCCCCTTCGGCCTCCCAAACTGCTGGGATTACAGGCATGAGCCACTGCACCCAGCCATGTTGGACTATTTTTGTTACTACTCTATTATGGTTATTATAATAATATTTGTAATATGCTTAGTATGTGTCAGGCACATTCAGCACTTAAATCTGTAGCAGCGTATTAAACCTTATAAGTGTTACTCCCATTTTACAGGAGGCAGTGGCCCAAATAGGCTAAGCAACTTGCCCAAGATCGTATAACAACCATGAACACTAATAATATAAATCATGGGACTATCTTAAAACCTTTTAAATTTTAACCTTCTTTCTTTTTTCCCCCTCGAATACTGGTTCTGTCAGCTAGCCTCTGTAAGCATAGAAAACAAGCATCAAATAAGTATGTTTCAGGTAATGTGGCCTCTTGAACATTTTGCTCTTCAAAATAAAACTGAGGCCAGGTGTGGTGGCTCACACCTGTAATCCTAGCACTTTGGGAGACCAAGGTGGGTGGATCACTTGAAGTCAGGAGTTCCACACTAGCCTAGCCAATATGGTAAAACCCCGTCTCTACTAAAAAATACAAAAATCAGCCAGGCCTGGTGGTGGCACCTGTAGACCCAGCTACTAGGGAGGCTGAGGCAGAAGAATCACTTGAACCCGGGAGGCAAAGGTTGCAGAGAGCCGAGATCGCACCACTGTACTCCAGTCTGGGCGACAGAGTGAGACTCTGTCTCAAAAAAAAAAAAAACACCCCCGAAAAACTGCAAATCATATTAGATGACTATTTAAGGTCTTGCATATAGGAAGATGGGATGACTGTAGGTATGTAAACCTTGCTTTATATTTGGGTTATGCTAACTCCCTGTCTACTATAAAATCACTAATGTCTAAAACTAATACACTAAATAAATAAGCCTAAACTTTAGAATTAGAGAGATAGATACTGCATGAAAAAGCTAAAAGAATGAAAGTAGTTATCTCATCAGAGCTGAACTGGACGAGGAACCATTTTTTGGGAATACTTTTAGCATTGTTTAATTATTGTACTATGAAGTGCATGTATTACTTTGATAAAAATAAAAGCTAATTTATATGAAGTATATAGTACATTAAAAAATTAAGTTGCTATATATTTAGAGATTGATGATATCTTGTATCAGTAAATATATGTGGGAAAAACAGTGCTCATATACACTTGGTAGGAAGGTAAACTTATACTATCTTTCTGGAAGGCAATTTGACATTACACATGAAAATTTAAGATGGCTATGCCTTTTGACAAGGTAATTCCATTTTTAGGAATCTGTCCTTCAGAAATACTCATACATAATACATACAAGGACATAAGAATATGTAGAAAGATGTTTGCTAATGTAATAATAATGAAAAACTGGAGACAATCTTACAATCAGCAGGGGAATGATGAGCAACAGGTAAAATAGTGAGTGGAAAAAATAAATCACCATATATAGTATAATAAAATATATCACAGTATGACTCACTTTTTATTCAAAGGAACAACATACACTGGCATATACATAGATCAATATATGTATGTTTGTTTTTATGTGCCCTGAGAAAGACCTTAGGAGCAGTTAAACTTTTAGCAGTGTGGGAGCAGAATGGGAAGATGAATCTAACTTTTCAAATTTTTTTTTTTAAACATTATAGGTGCACTTCTATAATAAAAAATAAAACAAAAGGTTTGTATAGTGACAAAATTAAAGAAGAGATCACAAATCACGACATAACTTCACTGTCCTACTGTAATTGTCACCTAGATAAACCATCGTCCCTATGAACTCTACAAAGGAATTAAAAGGCATAGTCATTAACTTTTTTTTTTTTTTTTTTTGAGACGGGGTCTCGCTCTGTCGCCCAGGCTGGAGTGCAGTGGCGCGATCTCGGCTCACTGCAAGCTCCACCTCCCGGGTTTTACGCCATTCTCCTGCCTCAGCCTCCCGAGTAGCTGGGACTACAGGCGCCCGCCACCTCGCCCGGCTAGGTTTTCGTATTTTTTAGTAGAGACGGGGTTTCACTGTGTTAGCCAGGATGGTCTCGATCTCCTGACCTCGTGATCCGCCCATCTCGGCCTCCCAAAGTGCTGGGATTACAGGCTTGAGCCACCGCGCCCGGCCCATAGTCATTAACTTATTGGTATAATCAAACAAAAGTTACAACAAAACTAAACATCTCTGGGAGAAATGACAGAAAACACTTGAAATCTTAAATGCAGATGTCAATAAATATGCAGCCAAGTAATATTAATAACAGTATAATTTCAATATGAATAAACTCATCAGATATGAATAAACTCATCAGAAGTCAACCAATTCTTCATTATCCAAACCCACTGGGAGCAGTGGCTCAAACAACTTTCCAAGTTTTATATTTAGCTATGGAACAAGTATTTTCTAGAAACTTATATTTGAATGTTGTATGCATGAGATCACAAAGTACAAAACAGAAATTACTACATACTCTGTGATGACTGAACTTGGTAGGAGCTCAAGAGCTATTTAACTCCTGCAGGCCTCTTTTTCATTCTATTATAGTATGAGGATGAAAGCACATTCTGGCATAGTGATAAAACTCATCAGTGTAAAGAGAAATGCCTTCCTTCTTTCTAAGCTTACTGTTATGACGAACACAAATGGTAAGGATTTGGGATTACTGGGTTTTTATTTCCCACAAATTCAATGTGCAAGCAAGAATAAATTCATGTCAATGATACAATCAAGAGGAAACCGAAACCAGTAATATTCTGAATAACCCACCTAAAGAAATGGAAAAGTACCCAGGAGAATGACAGGAGAGGACAATATTCTACATAGCAATATTTAAGATTTAAAGCAACAGTGAGAAAAGGAACTCATTCTTTGATGTACAAGAAATACAAATTTCTACCTCTTTGGGTTCAACTTCTAGTCCTATCACTGTTATGACTTTGGATGTAGCAATTACTTGGGTCTCAGTTTCCCTCTCTTCTAAGTAAGAAAAACATCACTTACCACACAGGAAGGATGTATGATAAAATAAAAAAATTCACATGAATAGACTTTCAGTTCTCCTGAAGAAAGCTATGAATCCTTAAGTACGAATCTGGAAAGCTAATTAAAAGTAAGATGACCATATCAAAATAAAGTCTGAAACAAGCAGTAGCCTAGAGGTTCCCTGAGATCATTATCAGCTATCAATTCTACCCCAAATAATAGAATTCATACTGAAGTTGGGTCTATAGGGCAAATGTGGTCTGAACGATCAAACAAGATCATTTATTAGTATGTTAACATAGAGATGCGCCAGGCACGGTGGCTCACACCTGTAATCCCAACACTTTGGGAGGCTGAGGTGAGCAGATCATGAGGTCAGGAGTTTGAGACCAGCCTGGCCAATATGGTGAAAACCTGCCTCTATTAAAAATACAAAAATGAACTGGGTGTGGTGGCACTCGCCAGTAGTCCCAGTTACTCGGGAGGCTGAGGCAAAAGAATGGCTTGAACCGGGAGGCGGAGGTTGCAGTGAGCCGAGATTATGCCACTGCACTCCAGCCTGGGCGACAGAGCAAGACTCCATCTCAAAAAAAAAAAAAAAAAAAAAAAGTGAGAAAATAAATTAAACAGCTTAGCTTATTCAATGTCATATTGATTTGATATAACCTAAAAACACTTGATCTGAAATAACAACATTCTCTTGGTGTTTACCTTTAAAAAATATATTTGGAACTGGTTGCTCAGAAGATATATAACCACTGAACAACAAAGTTGGGTTAAACACATACATATACACAAGGGGGCTACTTCTCTGGTGTATAAAATAACCTCTAGCAAATTTGAAAGCCTAGAAGTCTTAAAGTAATACATGATGATAAACTTTTTTTTTTTTTTTTTTTTTTGAGATGGAGTCTCATTCTGTCGCCCAGGCTGGAGTCCAGTGGCACAATCATGGCTCACTTCAACCTCAGTCTCCCACCAGACTCAAGCAATCCTCCCACCTCTGCCACCGAGTAGCTGAGACTACAGGTGTGTGCCACCACACCTAATTTTTGTTATTTTTTTTGTAGAGACAGGGTTTCACCATGTTGCCCAGGCTGATCTTGAACTCCTGGGCTCAAGCAATCTGTCCGCCCTCGGCTCCCAAAGTGTTGGGATTACAGGCGTTTCAGCCACTACACCTGGCTAATATTAACCAGTATTTATTGAATGATATATACAAATCATTATGCTTAGCACCAGAAATACAAAGAAGTATTGGACTTAACATTCCCGTCCTACAATTAAACTGCAAATGGTGGCCAAATAATTGGGCCACAACGTTGAACAAACTAATGAGTATTGCATACAATCAGTTTTAACAGACTAGTAGTAGGAATTAAACACAGTGAAAAAGGAAAAAAAAGGAAAGCCTGGGAACACATCTTAACATTTTATCTTATGACTTGTCTCATCTTTTATAGCAGCTTACATTTTTTTAAACAGCGGGCATAACATCTGAGTGGAGGTTTATAGAAACTACAGGAGGAAGGGCTGATGTTCACCTCGTATTTCAGATGAGGAAAGTGAAGCTTTCAAAGAGGTTACGCAACTTTCCTAAAATTGCAGTTCAGAGAGCTACCTTGCCGACTTTGTCCAGAGCTCACTTCTATTGCACTAAATTCTAAATTATCAGTGCTAAAGTGAGAACTCGAAGGGACCTCAGAAATCTCCTAATGGAGTGTTTCCCTAACCAATCTGATCAACTTTCTGGGATATACATTAAAAACCCATTCCCAGGACCCACTGCATATCTACTAAATAAGTTAAATGAGAGAGGTTTTATATTTTAACAATTCTCCAAGAAGTAATTCTAATGATTAGTTATGCTTAGAAAACACTGTACTATGTCTGTATGTCCAGTATGCCACACATTCGGCTACTTAAATTTACATTCATTAAAACAGCAAAATTAAAAATTGAGTTCTTCAATTTTTAGTTCCACCAGTTACATTTCAAGTGCTCAACAGCCACATGTGGCTAGTAGCTACCATAACTGGAGAGCAAAGATTTAGGAAATATCCATCCTGCAGAAATTTCTATTGGATTATGCTGATACTACACCAACCCTTCAACTGCCATGAGAAAACAGAGGCATAGGATCTTGTCCAACAAGGGCCATAGAGCTCATCAGTGGTAGAATTGTGACATTAACCTCACTGCCAGCACCCTTCCTACTGTATTACTTCATCCTGTCTTATACTCAGGGTTTGTTCAAATAGGAATTATTTCCCTTTTCACCTTTTATCATGGGTTCCAGCAAAGCAAGAAGAGAAATTCTAAATTTGCGGGTAAAAAAAATCTTTAAGACAAGGTTTATTAAAAAATAATGATTAAATCTATCTGCAATTTTTGCATAAATTCAAAAGTCATCTTGGACAGTTAAGAATACTGTGGTGTTAGGAGACACATCTTAGCTTGTTTTAACTATTGTAAGTCCTTTCTCTTTTATTGTCCTGATGGTTTTATTCTCTTTCTTGAATTTTGAAACCCTCAGACTAATGATACATAAGTGTGAAAGGTTATATCTTATTTAGCAAACATTTTAAAGATGAAAAGCTGAGAAACAAAGAGCAACCCAAAGAATGTCACTTGTCTGTCTAATTTTCAAATGTGGTTACTCAGACTACTGAGCACTCTTGGCTTTTAGTAATTCAGTGCTTTAGTATTTATACTAGTATGTTTTCACTTTTAAACTATATTTTCCTTTGACCACTGTTATGTTTGAAAACAATTTAAAGTGTTTCAATTTTCAACGTAATTTGAGGGACTAAAAGAAGCACTAAAACATCTAGAAAGGTTTAGATAATAAGGTCAACATATAATCAGCTTTAAAGAATATGGCAGTGTCTTAAAAATAAAACCAGTTGTTCCTGTCTAGTATGTTTAGAATGCAAATGTCTCCAAAGTCAGTCAACTTAAGTCATGACAGTTCACGTTTAAAGTACGCAGGAAAACAACCTGGAACTCCTTATTAACTAAAATGTTAAAAATACTATTATTACAGCTCTATTGATTCTTTTTTCACAAGCTGAATTCTAGTGAGTAGATTTAGAGGAAATATTTTATGTCAAACGTTACAGAAAGTTAGACATTGGATGGTTAAAAAACATGACGCAACAACATAAGGCACTATGAACAAATACTTATTCAAGACAGATGTTACCATAATTTGCAAGGTACTTACAAGCATTCAGTATGGGGTTCTAGATAGAAGCTACTTGTTATTCAGAGAAGGAGGTGATGCAAAAAAAAAAAAAAAAAACCACAGCTATTTTCCTTCTAAACACTCTTTGGTGTTGAGGTAAACAAACGAAAAATAAAATAACCGTCTAAGTACACAAGAGCAAAGCAATAGTCTCTAAGTTGTAAAAGGAGGAAAGAAAAATTGAGTCTAACCTTTTAAATAGGAGACTGGGGCTTAAGGTGAAATTTATTTGCTGGCTTTTAAATCAGATGCATTATTTCTACATTATATCTGTTATGTCTTGACCCCCCACTTCACCATATTAGGGAGAAACAGGCACATCCAAGACTCTTAGGCCAATAAAACTACTTTTGGAGGCAGCACAGTTCACCAAATGAAGGAGAATGTTAAAGAAACACCCAGTGACAATAGTTTCAACTGACCTATCTCAACCAGCCAGGGATAAGTACTGGTGCATGCTAGTATAAGGAGAATTAAAAATATTGTAAACTCTAAACAAGTATTAAAATGGTCCATAAATTTCAAATCTCATAAAAGATAGTTACTTTAAAAAAAAAAAAAAAAAGGAGTAAAAGCATTTGGAAGAGGGACCCCTGGAGGAAAGACTAGCTCCCGAGGAACACAGGTCAAATGGGTGGGGGCGGTAATCATCTAATCATCCCTCTACCAGGTGATGCTTCAGTACCATCCCTAACAGTTTTAGACATCCTTAGGAGAAGTGATTTAGGTAATCCGCAAATGTGTTTTGCGATACAAGAACCACGGAGATGACGCTGAAATTTCTAACTTCAAAAAGATGCACTCGTGAGAGAAAACAGGCATGAAATTCCCATATTGTAATTATTTAGCTTCCTGTAGAAAAAACACCTTCAGGCATGTAAGGCAGCACACTTGACACTGACCCAGCAAAGTTTTCGGCTGGCCCTCACTATCTCTCAACACCCCCTTCCTCCACTTCCCTGCTGTTCTTTCCTGGCACACAAAATATAGGCCAATGAGCAGTGGGTGGGTGAGGAGGATGTGAGAGAAAATTTGAGAAGTAAAAAAAGGAGCAACTTAACCAGGACATGAATGAGAGACTGAAGGGTCTAACAAGGGTAGGCAGACAACAATTAGAACTACTGAAAAATGGGCTTTCCAGGGCAGTAGTGAGCGCTCAGTGCTTTTAGGGGTTTAAGCAGGGGTCAGACTACCTACCACTTGTCAGAGAGGCTGCAGAGGGGACGGCTGCTTTAGATGACCTCTAATGTCTCTTCCGACTCTGAAATGTTAGGATTCTTATTTCACAAAGGAGAACGCAATGGTCATAGAAGCCCACTGACTTGAAACCCTTTTAAATACGCAGCCTTGGAGGCTGCTTCCCAAACACCACTCCCACCTCTCCCGCACGTGCCCACCCCGCCCCCTTTCAATATTTCCACCTCCACGTGCAAACCGCCTCGCGGCACTGGCCCCAAGGCGGACAGACACCTACCCCTGCAAAGCACCAAAACTATGCTCCCCCTCCCCGCGAAGAAGAGAGGACTACTCCACTCTCCCACCCTGGGTGGCTAAAAAAGGAAAAGTCTCGGATCCAGCCTTTCCCCCCTAGCCAGAGCAGGGGGCGGGGGCAGGACGCAGAGAAAAACTTTCTTCTCGAATTTTTCTTCCAGAGGGTGGAGGAGATGGAGAGAACCCCAACGAGTCCAGGGCTGACGGGGTGGGGGGAGGGGAACCCCTGAATCGTTTAACGGCTGGAAGGGGGAGGGGGGGCTCCGGAGATTGAGGGGGCGTGGGATGGAGAAGCAGGCCAGGGAGCAGGGTCAGGGAGCTGCGGGGTTCCTGGGGTCGGGGAGCTGCAGGCGTCCCCCCCACCTGGCACACAAAGCGGCTGCCGCGCTCGGCTCTCACCAGATCCTTTGTGTTTTCCATCAGGGCCTCATGGGTAGGGGTTGTCCGTGCTCCCCGAGCCCGCGGCGCCCCCTCCCCAGGCTGGGGGCAGGTGCCTCTCCCCGGGACTGCGGCGACTACAGGGGGCCCCCGGCTGGGCCCAGACCGGTGGCGGCTGCGGCAGCCCCCGGATTTCCCCCCTTTAACTCGGGTGGCCCCAGGATATCAACAACATTAGCATAGCCCTCCCTCCCCAGCGCGCCTGCGCCGTGACCCGCGCCCCGATTGGCCCACTTCCCTACATACCCTCCTCACTCGCTTCCAGCGTGGGACCCTCTGCAGGCTCCGTACTCCAAGGACCGTACCAAGACGAGAGGTGGAAAGCGCATTGGGGCTTGTGTTAAATCCACCGGTTAAAGTCAACAGGAAAAGCAGAAGTTTCATTCAGCTGTCCGAGTGTATACTCGGGCTTTCTTGCGCTCCTTTCAATATGTTGCAGCTGCAAAGTTGTGTTGGAAAAATTTTCCACTCCAGTCACGCCGCTTCCCCCTACACCCGGAAGATTGGCCCTCCCGGAGGAACTCCCACACGGGGCGGGGCTGGGTAGGGGAGTGAGAGTTACGTAGAGGGAGGGAGTGCTGGTCACGTGGCAAGAGGCTGCGCAGGCTCCTTCCGGCCCCAGGGGCTTCGGCGGCGGCGGCCAGGGAGGTGCCTGGGCGCATGCGCAGCGAGGTTCCACGTGAGCGCCTGTGTTTCTCCTCAAACCTAACGATGCCGCCGGAACGGAGGAGACGAATGAAACTGGACCGGAGAACCGGAGCGAAGCCGAAACGGAAGCCCGGAACGAGGCCGGGCTGGAAAGCCGGAGCAGGGCCAGGCCGGCCTTCCCAAAAGCCTGCCCCTTCATCCCAGCGGAAACCGCCGGCCCGGCCGAGCGCTGCGGCCGCTGCGATTGCAGTCGCGGCGGCGGAGGAGGAGAGACGGCTCCGGCAGCGGAACCGCCTGACGCTGGAGGAGGACAAACCGGCCGTGGAGCGGTGTTTGGAGGAGCTGGTCTTCGGCGACGTCGAGAACGACGAGGACGCTCTGCTGCGGCGTCTGCGGGGCCCGAGGGTGAGGGAGGCCGCGGCGCGCGGGCTGGGCGCGCTCGGGCGGGGCGCGCGGTGGGCGGTGAAGCTCTGGGGGGCGGAGCCTGGGCGACCTGCGGCGGCGGGGAGCGCTCAGGTGGGAGGGAGCCTGAGAACGCGGGCGCCGAGGGTCGCAGCTGCGGGTCCCTCGCCTCCCTGCTCCAGACTGAAAGTGTCTGGAGGGCGGGGACCGCGCCTTTCTCCGCCCCCGGAGGCGCCGCTGCTCGGGTATCTGCTTTGCGAACTGTGGTAGTGAGCATCTTTCGCCGCTGCTCGGCTCCGCTAGCCTCTCCCCAAACAATGTGGTCTTTTGATCACCTGCCTCAATTTTTTGTGATCTAGGAATTCCATTTCGTTGATGGAATCAATTCGTGGGCACGGGCCTGGGCATCTGCGTTGTAACTATCTCCCCATGTGACTGTGAGACCCACAGGGTTTTGAGAATGATCGTGAATTTCGTTCATTTAGCAAATATTGGTGAACCTGTTGGTTGCCAGATACCCTTTCTGGCAATGGCAAACCCTGCGTGATTCATCATACTTTTTGCACACATTTTGCTATCCATTTAATTCTATACCAGGCTTTTCTTGAGAGAGTCCCAGACGTTGTTCTAGGCACTGGAGGAGACACAGCAATGGACAAAACTGACAAAAATCCCTGCCTCTTGGAGCTTGTATGCTAGTGGCAGAGACAAGATAGATGAGATAAACCGGTAAACTTCAGGTTTGTTGGTGACAAGTGCTGAAGAGAAAAAAGGACATACGGTAAAGGGAGATGAGTGTGTCTAGAGGAGGCCTGTGAAATTTTAGATAGGGGGCAGAGGAAAGCGCACCGAAAATTACCCAGTCCATGTTTCTTACACAAATGCTGACCCATCTAATGTCAGCTGCTTACCAGAGCCTCCTTCGGGTGCTTGTGGGAGAAGTGGCAACAATCTATTTGGGAAGTACAGAACTGCTACTGGAAACTGAACTTTGTGACAGTTTTGTCGTCTGGAAAAGGAAGAGTGTACTGAGGTGGGAGCTGTTGGGTTTGAAGTCTGTTTATTAGACTGGTGGTAGAGCAAGTAGAAACCACTTGGACATTTCTGTCCTGTGGTTTTGGGAAGCTCAAACTCACTTCAAGGGGTATTCTATGGTTTAGGGTTTTTTTTTTTTGTTTTTTTTTGTTTTTTTTTTTTTGAGACGGAGTCTCGCTCTGTCGCCCAGGCTGGAGTGCAGTGGCCAGATCTCAGCTCACTGCAAGCTCCGCTTCCCGGGTTTACGCCATTCTCCTGCCTCAGCCTCCCGAGTAGCTGGGACTATAGGCGCCTGCCACCGCGCCCGGCTAGTTTTTTGTATTTTTTTAGTAGAGACGGGGTTTCACTGTGTTGGCCAGGATGGTCTCGATCTCCTGACCTCGTGATCCGCCCGTCTCGGCCTCCCAAAGTTTTTTTTTCTTTTTTTGAGACAGAGTCTCGCCCTGTTGCCCAAGCTGGAGTGCAGTGGCCCCATCTCGGCTCACTGCAACCTCCACCTCCCAGGTTCGAGCAATTCTCCTGCCTCCCAAGTAGCTGGGATTACAGGTGTGTGCCACCACGCCTGGCTAATTTTTTTTTTTTTTTTGGTATCTTTAGTAGAGACAGGGTTTCACCATGTTGGCCAGGCTGGTCTCAAACTCCTGACCTCATGATCTGCCCGCCTCGGCCTCCCAAAGTGCTGGGACTACAAGTGTGAGCCACTGCGCCTGGCCTAGATTTAGATTTCATAGTATAAACTTTATGGTATACATTTATAATA